>NW_004444093.1:2446947-2453177 GCF_000243295.1 Trichechus manatus latirostris | reverse complement strand
ATTGATAAGATCATGTGGTTCTTGTCTTTTGTTTTATTTATGTGATCGATTACATTTTGTTTTTCTAATGTTGAAGCATCCCTGCATACCTAGTATAAATCCCACTTGATCATGATGAATTATTTTTTTCATATATTGCTGAATTCTATTGGCTAGAATTTTGTTGAGGATTTTTGCATCAATGTTCATGAGGGACATTGGTTTGTACTTTTCTTTTTCTGTGGTGTCTTTACCTGGTTTTAGTATCAGGGTTATGCTGGCTTCATAGAATGAGTTTGGGAGTATTCCATCCTTTTCTATGCTCTGAAATACTTTTAGTAGTAGTGGTGTGAACTCTTCTCTGAAAGTTTGGTAGAATTCTCCAGTGAAGCCATCTGGGCCAGGGCTTTTTTTGGTTGGGAGTTTTTAAATTACCTTTTCAATCTCTTCTTTTGTTTGTTGTATTTAGTTCTACCTCTGTGTTAGTTTAGGTAGGTAGTGAGTGTCTAGAAATTTGTCCATTTCCTCTAGGTTTTCAGATTTGTCAGAGTACAATTTTTCATAGTATTCTGTTATGATTCTTTTAAATTCAGTTGGGTCTGTGTGGTATCACCCATGTCATTTCTTATATGGGTTTTTGCTTCCTCTTCTGTTTTCCTTTTGTCAGTTTGGCCAATGGTTTATCAATTTTGTTGATCTTTTCGAAGAATGAGCTTTTGGTCTTGTTAACGCTTTCTTTTTTTTTTTTTTTTTTAATTCCTATTTCATTTAATTCTGCTCTAATTCTTATTATTTCGTTTCTTCTGGTGCCCGAGGGCTTCTTTTGCTGCTCTCTTTCTGCTTGTTCCAATTTTAGGGTTAATATTTTGATTATGGCCCTTTCTTCTTTTTGGATGTGTGCATTTATTGCTATAAACTGACCTCTGGTAACTGCTTTTGCTGTGTCCCGAAAGTTCTGGTAGGATGTGTTTTCATTCTTGTTTGATTCTATGAATTTATTACATCCTTAATTTCTTGTATAACCCAGTAGTTTTTGAGCAAGGTGTTGTTCAGTTTCTATGTGTTTGATTTTTTTTCCTTTTTCTGTTATTGATTTCTACTTTTATGGCTTTATGGTCAGAAAAGATGCTTTGCAATATTTCAATGCTTTGGATTTTGTTCAGGTTGCTTTATGGCCTAATATGTGGTCTATTCTGGAGAATGTTCCATGTGTCTTGGAAAAGAAGGTATACTTGGCTGCCGTTGGGTGTGGGAATCTTTCTTGAATTATTTTGTTAATGTTTTCCATTCTTTGATTTTTTGTGTTTTCTCTTTCTGGAATTCCTGGACTTAACTTTGCCCTCCTTTCCTTTACCCCCCATATCCTTGTCTTTTGATTTCTTAAGTTGATTCTCTGAATGTTTCTCTTTTTATAGTACCTTGTTCCATGGTTGCAGTATCTTATTTCTGAGGACAGTAATATGTTTTGTTGAAGGTTTCATCTCTCTGCATGGTATGTTTTCTACCCCTCTTTTTGTTTTGCATTTAATCTTCATGTTACGGAACTTCCTTACCTGCCTGACAATTATCAGTCGTCCTCTTATATTTAAGAATAGGGTATTTTAAGAAGTATGTAATTTGTAAGGTGATCTGATTGAACATTTTGTGGGAAGATCCCCAGTGTCCATACTCTTAGGATTTCTTTCATGGGCTGATCAGATTCCCTGGAGAAAACTCCTAGTCTGATATCAGGAGGGTTTACCTTGAGCTGCTGGCCTTCCGGGAACTCAGTGGGGAAAGAGGACTGCAGGGTTTCAGCATTCTAGTATGCCCAGATTCACTTCATCTTCCGGTTCTCTGGAGGAGTCCTGGTAGACCAGAAGCCTTCTAGCCCCCTCTAGAGAACAAGCTTCCAACTTTTTGCCAAGGTTGAGGAGGTGCAGTCTCAAGATCATGAGGAGACCTGAATACTAAGCAAGTTCTCTTTAAAAAAAACAAAAAAAAAACTTGTATTTTATTTGAAAACGTATTACTTTAACACAAAACAACTAGAGAGATGAAGATACAGAACAAAGGGCGGTGTCATAAAAACATAACTAAACCAAGATTTAAGAGACACGGGTTCTGGCTCTGACTCTGCTGCCACTACCACTTCTCTCCAAGCCTCAGGTTTATTATCTATACAAAGAGAGGTTTAGACTCAGGAGATTGACTGGTACTGACTATCCTTGCTTCTATATTTACCCTGCTGGGTATTCCATAATCACTTTTTAAAAAAATCAAAATAAAACATGCGGAATTTCTGCTTCCAAGATGGAGGTAATGGACTGGATTTACCCTCATCCCTGAAACAACCAAAAACCCAGATAAATATACAAAACAATGATTTTCAAGATACTTTGTATCAGTGATCCCTCAGAGATGGGATATAAAGGTGAGCTGTACAATTGTATCTTAGGCTGGGTTCTTTATAGAGAAGCAAAACCAGTGAAATGTATAAATACATATAAAAACCAAAACCAAACCCACTGCCGTCGAGTCGATTCCGACTCATAGCGACCCTATAGGACAGAGTAGAACTGCCCCATAGAGTTCCCAAGGAGCGCCTGGTGGATTTGAACTGCTGACTTTTTGGTTAGCAGCCGTAGCACTTAACCACTATTCCACCAGGGCTTCCTAAATATAGAGAGAGATTTATAGCAAGGAAATGGCTCACACAATTATAGAGGCTGTAATGTCCCAAGTCTGCAGGTCAGACAGCAGGGATCTGGCTCACAGGCTGCAAAGACCAATGAATCCCAAGATTGACTTGCTAGCTCAAGTCCCAAGAACTGGAGGTCAGATGAACAGGAGCCAGCTGCAGGATCCAGGGCAAGCAAAAGCCCATGAGCCTTGCCAGAAAGTCTACCTATATTGGATGGAGGCCATACCTCCAAAGAAACTCCCTTTCAACTGATTGGCTATTCACAGCAGATCCCATTATGGATGTCACCACATTATATCAAATCTCATCTTGGAGGTGGTCACATCATTCTATGACTGCCAAACTACATCATAACTGCCAAACCGCTGAGAATCATGGCACAGCCAAGTGACACAACCTTAATGATCACAAATCTCCTGCTTACTGCTTTCCAAGAATTTCCAGGCTGTGGCACAGGGAGGGGGAACGTTCCTAGGCTGAGGAGTTGGAGCTAAGAGTTCAGAGAGACCAAGGCAGCTAGAGTTCATAGAACAGAATACCAGCTAGAACAAATCTGTTCAGAGAGAATCCAGGAGAGCTGTATGAGTCCCCTTGAGTTCAGCAGAATACTGATCAGGCATGAGTATGAGGCAACTATCCAAGGCCAGGGAAAGAACCATAAAAAGTATTAGAGGGAACAGTACCTGGCATTACACAGGGCTGGGAATTGTGCCTGTTCCCACTAGCCAGACAAAAACTTAATTCACAGGATAATGGGTAGAGTATCCAGGAAGGTCTTGCCTCATAGGTGAGGAATAATTTAGCCCTAGACTGAACACTGCTCTGGACCCACCTAACATAATTAAAACAAGACTTGAAAGAATCAAACTGTTTCCAGGTCAGCTAACTGTATCCCAGAACAAAGGTCATAAAGATAGGAATATAAAAATATCCAGCATCCAACAAGGTAAATCCACAGTGTTGGGTGTCCAATCAACGATTACCAGGCATGCAAAGGGATAGGAAAGCATGACCAATAGTGAGGAGAATAATCAATCAAAACAGATCCAGAACTGACACAGATATTAGAGAATATTAAAATAGTTATTATAAATATATGTTCAAAAAGTTCCACATATAAGGATTTAAAAAGGAGGAAGAGGATGAGAAGAAGAGAAAATAGGAACAGGAGGGGAGGGAGGAAAGAAAATTGAACTTCTAGAGCTAGATGGGATTAACAACAGATTAAACATTAGAAAAGAAAGGAGTGAACTTGAAGGTATAGCCATAGAAATTATCAAAAATGAAACAAAAAAACAGAATCCAAAAAAATTAGAAGAAAAAACAATGAGCTGTATGGGACAACTTTAAGCAAATAAGTAACTGGAGTCTCCAAAGGAGAGATGAGGTGGAAGAAGCAGAAAAATTATTTAAAGAAATAATGGCTAAGAGCGGCCATCTAAGATACGTCTATTGGTCCCTTCCTATCTGAAGCAAAGGAGAATAAAGAAAACCAAAGACAAAAGGAAAATATTAGTCCAAAGGACTAATGGATCACATGAACCACAGCCTGAGTCCAGAAGAACTAAATGGTGCCTGGCTGCCACCACTGACCACTCCCACAGGGACCACAATAGAGGGTCCCAGACAGAGCAGGAGAGAAATGTAGAACAAAATACAAATTCACGAAAAAGACCAGACTTACTGGTCTGACAGAGACTGGAGGAACCCCCAAGACTATGGCCCCAGACATCCTTCTAACTCAGAACTGAAGCTCACGTTTCAGCCATAGACGGGTCTGTAGGGTCACTATGATCCAGAATTGACTCCACTTGGGTTTGGTTTGGTTTTCGATAAAACAATAACATGTGAGGAACGTGCTTGTTAGATCAGTCAAGTAGATGAGACCAAATGGACAACACTTGCCCAAAAACGAAGATAAGAAGGGACAGGAAAACTGAATGAATGGACACGGAGAACCTGGGGGTGGAAAGGCTGAGAGTGCTGACAGATTATGGGGATTGCAACCAATGTCACGAAACAATTTGTATATAAATTTTTGAATGAGAAACTAATATCTCTATAAACTTTCACCTAAAGCACAATTTAAAAAAATACATTTACACACACAAAAAAAGGATCCCAAGCATCAAACTGGGAGGTAGAATGGAAGCATTAAACATGTTATTAGGCCAGTTAACTGGGATGTCCCATGAAACCAGTACCCTAAACCTCCAAACCAAGAAACCAACTCTCATGAGGTTATTGGCTGTACATAAGCCACCTCAGCAGCTATTCTTTTTTTTTTTCGGTCGTTGTTGTAAATATATGTATCACACAACTTTTGCCTGGCAAACTTTTTACAGGTGCACAATTTATTGACAACAATTATAATAATCAGCTGTGCAACTCTAGCCTTAATCAACGTGATATTTCCATCATCAACTCCCCCTTTCTTCCTCCCTCCTGCCCCTGGTAACCACTAATAAACTTTGTTCTCTATAAGAAAGAAAGAAATAATAGTTAAAAACTTCAAACTTGATGAAAACAAACCCACAGATTCAAGAAGCTCAGTGAACCCCAAACACAAGAAACATGAAGAAATTAACACCAAGGCATATCATAACTTAAAAACAGCAGTAAAATGAAAATTTTATAAAGCAGATAGGAAAAAAAGTTACCATCAGAGGAAAAAATATAAGGATGACAGATTTCTCAATGGAAACAATGCAAACCAGAAAGACAGTGGAGGAAATCTTTAAAGTAATTAAAGAAAAATCCTAGAATTCAATGCCTGGCAAAAAATGTCTTTCAAAAATGAAGGCAAAATAAAGACTTTTCAGACATACAAAAGCTGAAAATACTAATCACTAGACCTGCTCCACAAGAAATGTTAAAAGATGTCCTTCAGGCAAAGGACAGTGATACCAGATGAAAATCTGGGTCTATCCAAAGGAGTGAAGATCTCTGGAGATGGCAACTGCATGAGTAAATATATGGTTTCGTATTAATTTAATGTCTTTAAAAGATAATTTTCTATTAGTTTTAGTTATCTAGTGCTGCTATAACAGAAATACCACAAGTGGGTAACGTTAATTAACAGAAATTTATTTCTCACAGTTTAGGGGCTAGAAGTCTGAATTCAGGGCACCAGCTCTAGGAAAAGGCTGTCTGTTCTGGGGTAAAGTCCTTGTTTCTTCTCAGCTTCTATTCCTAGGTTCTTTGGTGATCATGTGGCCTGTATCTTCCCCTCTGTTTGTGCTTGCTTGTTTGCTTAATCTGTTTTATATCTAAAAAAAAATTGATTTAAGACACACTCTACACTAATACTGCCTAATTAACATAACAAAGAAAATCCATTCCCAAATGGGATTATAACCACAGGTACAGGGAGTAGCATTTGCCACACATTTTGGGGGATACAATTCGATACATAACACCATTTAAACAAAAATAGTAACAATGTGGACAGAGCTGGAAAAGGATGTAGAACAGAATTCTAACTCACAAAAAAAGACCAGATTTACTTGTCTGACAGACTGGAGAAACCCCGAGAGTATGGCCCCCGGACACCCTTTTAGCTCAGTGG
>NW_004444093.1:2444058-2446541 GCF_000243295.1 Trichechus manatus latirostris | reverse complement strand
TCGATGTCACTGAATTGTACATGTAGAAACTTTCAAAATGGTGTAAATTGTCTATGTATATTTTCACCAGAAAAAAGGTCCTCAAGGTCGAGACGGGAGAGTGTTGACATGTCATGGGGTTGTTAACCAAAAATGATATGTGTACTGACTGTTAAATGAGAAACTATTTTGTTCTGTAAACCTTCATCTAAAGTACAATAAAAAAAAATTTAAAAAAAATAGTAACAATATATTATGGAGTTTATAACATATGTCAAAGTAAAATGCATGACACTATTAGCATAAGGGCCAGGAAGGGAGAAAGCAAAGTATACTATTGTAAGGTTCTTAATACTATATGTGAAGTAATATAATATCACTTGAAGGTAGACTGTGATTGTAAAATAGGACTTACTGTAGTAGTGGTGTCAGAACCTGTTTAACTTCAGGGGGTACAAAGACCAGGATCAGCTCAAAGCTGATTCCCATGAGGTAGAGGTCAGACATACCTCTACCCTTCAAACTTTTTACCAATTCTGACACCAGTCATCCCTCCCACAGTACTCTACGTCTCTGCTGGATGTGATAATCCATTGCAATGGCCACACAGAACTCAGAGACCATACTTACAGTTAAGTGGTTTATTAAGGAAGTAACAGGGTAAAACTCATAATCAGGATTAGCAGGCTACTCAGGATCAGGAAGCATGTTGGCAGTCTCCCTTCTTCAGTGCAGGACAGCTGTCTAAGGTCCTCTCAGCCATGCAGGCCTCCTCTCAGCCCCCTCAGGACAGGGTCTTGACCCTATTGTCTGTCCCCACCGACTGTGATTTGTATGCACCTTGCCTCTGGGCCCCTTCTGGGCCTGTTGCTGCCAGCTCTGCTGCTGGGACCCTTCCAGGCCTCTTGCTGTCTTCAGTGTTAAGAGTCCTTGACCCATGTTACAGCTCTTTTAGAAGGTTCTTTGCCTCCTTTCTCTCTCTGCTTCTTTCTTCCTTCTGCTTCTTCCTGCTTCTTTTTGTCTCTGAAACCTCTTTCTATGGTTGCTTACATCAAACTTCTGATCAATTTCAAGGCATGACTCTCTCACTAAGGCCACAAACTGACCAATCCCCTCTCAGTAAGCCACAGACACTTCATTTGCATATTCTATGGTCATTTTATTTGCAGAGTCTATTGCCCAATCCCTGCAAGGTGCATACCAATCACATGGCAGGCTGCAGCCCAGGGCCAGACAAAAAGTATCAAACAACCAGTTGTTTACAGCTTATCCAGGAAATGTCAGTCAAGCTGGATGGAAAGTAACAAACCCTCTGGGGTAGAAAACTAGGGCAAAGGTGACTTCTTAGGGCTTAGGGGGAAAATATCTCAAGCCGTTTTTCCAAAGAACCAAGGTAAACAGCCACATAAAGGAACTGGTTTCACCACAGTGATAAATTTTATATAAACCTCAAAGCAACCACTAAAATAACAAAACAAAGAGTTGAGCCAATGTCCATCAACTGATGAATGGATAAACAAGATGTGGTATCATCATACAATGGAATATTATTGAGCCATAAAGAGGAATGAAGAACTGATACATTCTACAACATAGGTGAACCTTGGAAACATTATGCTAAGTGAAAGAAGTCAGACACAAAAGGCCACATATTGTATGATGCCATTTATACAAAATGTCTAGAATACAAAAATCCATGGCAACAGAAAGCAGAATTAGTGCTTGCTGGGCAGGGGGTGGGGTGAGCGGAGAAATGGGGAATGACTGCTTAATGGGTACAGAGTTTCTTTGTAGGATGATGAAAATGTTCTGGAATTAGTGGTGATAGTTGTATAACATTGTGAATATACTAAATGCCACTGAATTGTACGTTTTAAAACGATGAATTTTATGGTATGTGAATGTTACCTCAATAAAAAAGAGTTAAGCCAATAAAGGAGATAAATTGAATTCATAATAGATAATTATTCCAAAATAAGGCAGGAAAAGGGAAACAAAGGACAGGACAAATAGAAAACAAACAGCAAGATGATACTCTTAAGCTAACCATATCAATAATCACATTACATGTAAATGTTTAAACACTCTAATTAAAAACCAGGTGTCATGGATTGAATTGTGTCCCCCTAAAATGTGTGTCAGCTTGGTTAGGCCATGATTCCCAGTATTATGTGGTTGTCCTCCATTTTGTGATTAATTTTTTTTTTTTTTTTTTTTGTATTTTATTGTACTTCAGGTGAAGGCTTACAGAACAGATAAGTTTCTCATGTAACACTAACACACATGCTGTTTTATGACATTGGTTAACAACCCCACAACATTTCAACCCTCTAAATTCTCAACTTTTTTTTTTTTTTTTGTGAAAATACAAATAGCCAAAGATATGCCATTTCAAAAATTTTTTTTTTTACATACACATTTAAGTGACATTGACTACACTCTTCTAATTGTGCTGTTATTCTCACTTAAGATGAAGGCTTACAGGACAAAATAGTCTCCCATTT
>NW_004444093.1:2419094-2435328 GCF_000243295.1 Trichechus manatus latirostris | reverse complement strand
AGTATTCTTACTCCGTTTGGTGTTCGGCTGAGTTTTTTATCTCTTCATTTGATGTTCTAGGGTTTCAGGATTGTTGATTCTCTGTTTGGCTTAGTTTTTCAGATCTTTGTTGTGGAGGGACGGCATGGTGCTTCTGCCTAGAGCGCCATATTGCCGCTATCCTATTGTGATTAATTTTATGTTAAAGAGAGTTAGGGTAGGATTGTAACATCCTAAGGTCACATCCCTGATCCAGTGTAAAGGGAGTTTTCCTGGAGTGTGGCCTGCACCACTTTTTATCTTACAAGAGATAAAAGGAAAGGGAAGCAAGCAGAAGGTGGGAACCTCATACCACCAAGAAAGAAGCACCAGGAGCAGACTGCGTCCTTTGGACCTGGGGTTCCTACACGGAGAATCTCCTAGTCCAGGGGAATATTGACAAGAAGGACCTTCCTCTAGAGCCGACAGAGAGAGAAAGCCTTCCCCTGGAGCTGACACCCTGAATTTGGACTTCTAGCCTACTAGACTGTGAGAAAATGAATTTCTCTTTGTTAAAGTCATCCACTTGTGTTATTTCTGTTGTAGCAGCACTAGATAACTAAGACACAGAGATTGTCAGACTGAGTTTAAAAAAAGACAAGACCCCACTACAAAACATTTTATCTACAACAGACACTTTAAATATAAATACATAAATAGGTTTAAAGTATATATATACAAACCCTGTTGCTGTTTAGTCGATTCTGACTCATAGTGACCCTACAGGACAGAGTAGAACTGCCCTATAGGGTTTCCAAGGAATGGCTGGTGGATTTGAACTGCCAACCTTTTGGTTAGCAGCCAATCTCTTAACCACTGTGCCACGAGGGCTCCATACACACACACACACGCACGCACACACACACGTATTAAATATAAATGTAAAAAAATATATGACAAAGATAATACATCATAACCAAGTGAGGTTAATCTAGGAATGCAGGGTTGGTTTTATATTCATTAATTAATCAATGTAATTCACCATATTAACAAACTAAAAAAGAAAAACCATATGATCGGCTCAATCAATGAAGAAAAGCATTTGAAAAAATCTAACATCCATCCCTGATTTAAAAAAAAAGAAAAAACTCTTAGCAAACTAGAAATAGAGGGCAACATCCTCAACCTGATAAAGGGCGTCCACAAAAAAACTACAGCTAACATAATACTCAGTGGTGAAAGACTGAATGTTTTCCCTCTAATACCAGAAACAAGACAAGGATGTCTGCCCTCACGTTTCTATTTAACACTGTACCAGAGGTTTTAACCAGTGCAGTCAGGCAAGAAGAAGAAATAGAAGGCATTCAGATTGAAAATGAAGAAGTAAAACTGTATTTTCAAATGACATGATCATCTATGTAGAAAATCCAATGAAATCTAAAAAATAATAATACAATATTCAATAAGTGAGCTTAGTAAGGTTGCAGGATACAAGATAAATATAAAAAATCAATTGTATTCTTATGTGCAACAAACAATTGGAAATTCAAATTCACAAAAAAAACCTTTACAATAGCATCAACAATATGAAAATTTAGGGATAAATCTGACAAAAGATGTAAAACATCTGTACACTGAAAATTACAAAATATTGCTGAGAGAAAATTTAAAAGCTCTAAATAAATGGAGAGATACCTTGTTCATGGGTGTTGAAAGAAAAGTCTGATCAACAAGTCAGTTAGATTTAAAATCATTTATTAAGTGATAAAAAAGTTCTCAAATAAGGGAACACTGAAACTGAGGAGTGAGAGTTTTACATAGTTGCAGTGTCTTTTTGATGACTAAGTATCTTGTCCTTTGCTTTGATTGGCAATCACATCTAATTACCCTTTTGTTTTGGGCACTGAATGCTAAACTGGCTTATTTTGATTGGATGAGTGTTGCTAACTCATGTTGATAAGTAAAACTTGCTTAAGTTTCTATTCTGTTTTTATTTTTTGTAAATTGCCTTGTAACTAATTTTTGTTTGGCTCTTGATCCAGAAGCCATTTAACTCTTGCATCTAAATAAACAGGCAAAAAAATTTAACATAGGTCACAAGATGCAATATTATTAAGATGTCAATTTTTCCCAAATTGCTCAGTAGATTCAATGTTTCCTCAATCAAAATCCCAACAGGCTTTTTTGTAGAAATTGACAAGCTGATTCTAAAATTCATATGGCAATGCAAGGGACCTATGATAGCCAAAACAATGAGTAGAAAGAACAAAGTTAGAGGGATAACAGTCCCTAGTTTCAATAATTATTATAAAGCTACAGTAATAAAAACAGTATGGTATTGGCATCAAGATAGACAAATAGATCAAAGGAACAAAACAGAGTCCAAAAGCAAACCCACATACATATGCACAACTAAGTTTTTTACAAAGGTGCAAAGGCAATGCAGTGGAGAAAGGATGACCTTTTCAAGAAACAATGCTGGAATAGTTGGATACACATATGTTAAAAAAAAAAAAAAAAAATTGGATCATATACAAAAATTAATTCAAAATGGATCATAGGCATTAGTGTAAAACTTAAAACTATAAATCTACTAGAAGAAAATATAGGAGAAAATCTTTGAGGCCTTGGGTTAGATAAAGATTTAGATACGGCATCAAAAGCACTGTTCATAAAAGACTAAATTGATATATTGGACTTCATCAAAATTAATAACTTCTGCTCTTCAAAAAACACTGTTAAGGGAATGAAAAGACAAACCACAAATTAGGAGAAAATTTGCAAAACAAAATCTAATAAAAGACTTGTATCCAAAACAAGTAAAAAATTCTCAAAGCTCAACAATAAGAAAAGAAAAAAAAAAACAGTTTTTAAAATGGGCAGAAGATCTGAACAGACATCTTACCAAAGAAAATACATAGATGGCAAATAAGCAGGTGAAAAGATGCTCAACATCTTAGGGATGTGCAAAATTAAAGCCACACTGAGATAACACTACACATCTATTAGAAATGGCCAACATTTAAAACACTGACCATACAAAGTGTTGGTGAAGATGTGAAGCAATTGGAACTCTCATATCCTGCTGGTGGGAATGTCAAATTGTACAGCCACTTCAGAAATCAGTTTGACAGTTTCTTAAAACGTTAAAGATATACCTACTATATGATCAAGCTATTCCACTCCTAGGTATATACCCAAGTGAAAAGAAAGTATGTGTCCATACAAAAACTTGTACACAAAAGTTTATAGCAGCTTTACTTGTAATAGCCCCAAATTGGAAACAACCCAAATGTTCATCAGCATGTGAATGGATAAACTGTGAAATATCCATCCAATAGAATACCACTCAACAATAAAAAGGAACTATTGATACAACATGAGCAAGTTTCACAATAATTATGCCGAGTGAAAGAAGCCAGACCGAAAAAGAGCACATGCTGTATGATTCCATGTATATGTAACTCTAGAAAATGCAAACTCTTCTATAGGGATGAGAGCAGATCAGTGGTTACTTGGGGATGGGGGTAGGCAGGGAGGGATGGAAAGGAAGGTTTATTTACTAAGGGCCCAAGGAAACTTTTGGGGCTGATAGATATGTTTACCATCGTGACTCTGGTGATAGCTTCAGGAGTATATACATAAGACAAAACTTATCAAATTGTACACTTCAAGCTTGTAACACTTCATATGTCCAGATTATTGTATTTCAATTATACTCCAATAAAACTGTTAAAAAAATTTTTTTTAAAGTCTACAGTTGGGAAAGAAAATACTGGTTTTCATTGGTGATTGGCAACTACCTCTAAGAGGAAAAAGTATGTCTTCTTTTCTCCCCAGGACTTAGAGGAGAACCTCTGTGCTGGGTTGATATCAGCCACTGGGATTAGTCACCTGATATTTTGTACTCCCGAGATGAAGACTGTCAGCATGGCTAACATTCCTATAGACTAATGTCCTAACGCCTCTTATTTAGGATCAAATTATCGTCCCTTCACAGGAGTTCCCATATGTCATCACAGAGGTGCAGTGGAGCACAGGTATCTTTTCTACATGTTTCTTTTATTTTTTGCAACCATCATCACTATTTATTTCCCAAAACTTTTTCATCACCCCAAAAAGAAACTCTACCCATTAAGTAATAACTTCCCATTTCGCTTCCCCCAGCTCGTCTCCAGTTACCGTCAAATCTACTCCAACTCATGGCAACCCCATGTGTGTCAGAGTAGAATTGTGCTCCATAGGGTTTTCAATGGTTGGTTTTTCAGAAGCAGATTACCAGACCATCCTTCAGAGGTGCCTTTGGGTGGACTCGAACCTCCAACCTTTTTTTTTTATTGTACTTTAGATGAAGGTTTACAGAGCAAACTAGCTTCTCTTTAAGCAATTAATATACATATTGTTTTATGACATTGGTTGCCAATCCCACGACATGTCAACACTCTCCCCTTCTTGACTTCAGGTTCCCCATTACCAGCTTTCCTGTCCCTTCTTGCCTTTTGGTCATTGCCCTGGGCTGGTGTGCCCCTTTAGTCTTGTTTTGTCATATGGTCTGTCTAATCTTTGGCTAAAAGGTGAACCTCTGGAGTCACTTTATTACTGAGCTAAAAGGGTGTCTGGGGGCCATACTCTCGTGGTTTCTCCAGTCTCTGTCAGGCCAGTAAGTCTGGTCTTTTTTTGAGTTAGAATTTTGTTCTACATTTTTCTCCAGCTCTGTCCGGGATCGTCTATTGTGATCCCTGTCAGAGCAGTCAGTGGTGGTAGCTGGGCACCATCTAGTTGTACTGGACTCAGTCTGGTGGAGGCCATGGTAGTTGTGGTCTATTAGTCCTTTGGACTAACCTTTCCCTTGTGTCTTTAATTTTCTTCATTTTCCCTTGCTCCTGAAGGGGTGAGACCAGTGGAGTATCTTAGATGGCCACTCACAGGCTTTTAAGACCCCAGATGCTACTCACCAAAGTAGAATGCAGAACATTTTCTTTATAAACTATGTTATGCCAATTGAGCTAGATGTTCCCTGAGACCATGGTCCCCACAGCCCTCAGCCCAGCAATTCAGTCCCTAAGGGAGTTTGGATTTTTCCATGGAGCTTCCATGACCTTACCCTGAACAAGTTGTGCTGGCTTCCCCAGTATTGTGTACTGTCTTACCCTTCATCAAAGTTACCACTTACCTATTGTCTATTTAGTGTTTTTCCATCCCCACCTCTCCCCTCCCTTGTAACAATCAAAGATTGTTTATTTTTGTGTGTAAATCTTTTCATGAGTTTTTATAGTAGTGGTCTCATACAGTATTTGTCCTTTTGTGATTGACTTATTTCACTCAGCATAATGCCCTCCAGATTCATCCATGTTGTGAGATGCTTCGCAGATTCATCATTGTTCTTTATTTTTGCATAGTACTCCACTGTGTGTATGTACTATATTTTGTTTATCCATTCATCTGTTGTTGGGCACCTAAGTTGTTTCCATCTTTTTGCTATTGTGAATAATGCTGTAGTGAACATGGGTATGCATATGTCTATTCATGTGATGGCTCTTATTTCTCCAGGATATATTTCTAGGAGTGGTATTGCTGGATCATAGGGTATTTCTATTTCTAGCTTTTTAAAGAAGTGCCATATCATTTTCCAAAATGGTTGTACCATTTTTCATTCCCACCAGCAGTGTGTAAGAGTTCCAGTCTCCCCGTAGCCTCTCCAACATTTGTTATTTTCTCTTTTTTTGATTCGTGCCAGTAATGTCGAGGTGAGATGGTATTTCATTTTGATTTGCATTTTTCTAATGGCTAATGTTCGTGAGCATCTACTCCTGTGTCTGTTAGCTGCTTGAATGTCTTCTTTGGTGAAGTGTCTGTTCATATACTTTGCCCATTTCTTAACTGGATTATTTGTCTTCTTGTTGTAGAGGTGTTGGATTTTCCTGTAGATTTTAGAAATTAGACCTTTGTCGGATGTGTCATAGCCACAATATTTTTCCCAGTCTATAGGTTCTCTTTTTACTCTTTTGGTGAAGTCTTTTGATGAGCATAAGTGTTTAATTTTTAGAAGATCCCAGTCATCTAGCCTATATTCTGATATTGGTGTATTGTTAGTTATGGTTTGTATCCTGCTAATGCCTCTAATGTTAGGGCCTCTAACATTGACTCTATTTTTTCTTCTATGATCCTTACAGTTTTTGGTTTTCTATTTAGGTCTTTGATCCATTTTGAATTAGTTTTTGTGTATGGTGTGCGGTATGGGTCCTGTTTCATTTTTTGCATATGGACATCCAGTTTTGCCAGCACCATTTGTTAAAAAGACTGTCTTTTCCCCCATTTGATGGACTTTGGGTCTTTGTTGAAGATCAGGTGACTGTAGGCGGATGGATTTACATCTGGGTTCTCAATCCTGTTCCATTGGTCAATGTATCTATCACTGTGCCAGTACCAGGCTGTTTTGACTACCACAGCTGTATAGTAGGTTCTGAGGTCAGGTAGTGTGAGTCCTCCTACTTTATTCTTCTTCTTCCATAGTACTTTACTTATCTGGGGCATCTTCCCTTTCCATATAAAGTTAATGTTTAGCTTTTTCATCTCTGTAAAGAATGATGTTATTATTTGGATTGGAATTGCATTGTATTTGTAGATTGCTTTGGGTGGAATTGACATTTTCACCATGATAAGTCTACCTATCCATGAGCATGGTATATTTTTCTATTTATGTAGGTCTCTTTTGGTTTCTTGCAGTAGTGTTTTATAGTTTTCTTAATATAGGTCTTTTACATCCCTGGATAGATTTATTCCTAAGTATTTTATGTTTTTTAGGGAATATTATAAATGGTATTATTTTCTTGATTTCCTTTTGTTGTTCACTGTATGGAAATCCAACTGATTTTTGTATGTTTATCTTATATCCTGCTACTCTGCTGAATCTTTCTATTACTTCCAGTAGTTTTCTCATGGAGTCTTTTGTGTTTTCTATGTATAGTATCATATCACCTGCAAATAGGGACAGTTTTACTTCTTCCTTACTAATTTGCCCTTTATTTCTTTTTCTTGCTTTATTGCTCTAGCTAGGACTTCCAGCACAGTGTTGAATAGGAGTGGTGATCAAGGACATCCTTGTCTTGTTCCTGTTCTCAAGGGGGATGTTTGCAGCCTCTCTCCGTTAAGAATAATGTTGGCTGCTGGTTTTGCATAGATGCCCTTTATTATGCTGAGGAATTTCCCTTCTATACCTATTTTATTGAGAGTTTTTATCAGGAATGGGTGTTGGACTTTGTCAAATGCCTTTTCTGCATCAACGGAGATGCTCATCTGATTCTTTTATTTTGTTTACGTGCTGGATTACATTGATCGATTTTCTAATGTTGAATCATCCTTCATACCTGGTATGAATCCCACTTGGTCGTGGTGTATAATTTTTTTGATATGATGCTGAATTCTATAGGCTAAAATTTTTTTGAGAATTTTTGCATCTATATTCATGAGAGATATTGGTCCTGTAATTTTCTTTTTTTGTGGTGTCTTTGCCTGGTTTTGGTATCAGGGTTATGCTGGCTTCATAGAATGAATTCGGAAGTATCCCTTCCTTTTCTATGTTCTGAAATAGTTTGAGTAATACTGGTGTAAGCTCTTCTCTGAATGTTTGGTAGAATTCTCCAGTGAGGCCATCTGGGCCAGGGCTTTTTATTGTTGGGAGTTTTTCTTATTACCTTTTCAATCTCTTCTCTTGTTATGAGTCTGTTCAGATTTTGAACTTCCGTTTGTGTTAGTTTGGGTAGGTAGTGTGTTTCTGGAAACTTGTCTATTTCCTCTAGGTTTTCAAATTTGTTGGAGTATAGTATTTCACAATACTCTGTTATGATCCTTTTTATTTCAGTTGGGTATGTTGTAATGTTGCCCATTTCATTTCTTATTTGGGTTATTTGCGTCCTCTCCTGTTTTTCTTTTGTCAGTCTGGCCAGTGGTTTGTCGATTTTGTTGATTCTTTCAAAGAACCAACTTTTGGTTTTGTTTATTCTTTCTATTGTTCTTCTATTCTCTATTTCATTTATTTCTGCTCTGATCTTTATTATTTCCTTTCTTCTGGTGGCTGTGGGCTTCTTTTGCTGTCCTCTATTTGTTCGAGTTGTGTAGCTAATATTTTGATTTTGTCCCTTTCTTCTTTTTCGATTTGTGCATCTATTGCTATAAATTGACCTCTGAGCACTACCTTTGCTGTGTCCCAAAGGCTTTGGTATGATGTGTTTTCATTCTCATTTGATTTTAGGAATTTTTTTATTCCATATTTAATTTCTTTTATTATCCAGTGGTTTTTAAGCAGGGTGTTATTCAGTTTCCATGTATTTGATTTTTTTCCCTTGCTCTTCCTGTTATTCATTTCTACTTTGATACCGTTGTGATCTAAGAAGATAGTTTGTATTGTTTCAGTGTTTTAGATTTTGTTGAGGGTTGTTTTGTGGCCTAAGATGTGGTCTATTCCAGAGAACTTTCCATGTGCACTGGAAAAGAAAGTGTACTTTGCTGCTGTTGGGTGGAGTGTTCTGTATATGTCTGTGAGGTCAAGTTGGTTGACTTGTGGCCTTTAGATCGTCTGTATCTTTTGTTGAGTTTGTTTCTAGATGTTCTGTCCTTTACCGAGAGTGGTGTGTTGAACTTTCCTACTATTACTGTGGAACTGTCAATTTCTCTTTTCGGTGCTGTTAAAGAGTTTTTTTAATGTATTTTGGAGCCCTGTCATTGGGTGCGTATTTATTATGGTTATATCTTCATGATGGATTGTCCCTTTAATCATTATATAATGCTTTTCTTTGTCCTTTATGGTGGACTTTCTTTTAAAGTCTATTTTATCTGAGATTAGTATTGCCACTCCTGCTCTTTTTTGGTAGTTGTTTGCTTGATATATTTTTTTCCATCCTTTGATTTTTAATAAATTTATGTCTTTGTTTCTAAGTTGTGTCTCTTGTAGACAGCATATTGATGGGTCCTGTTTTTTTATTCATCTGTCACTCTCTGTTTCTCTATGGGTGCATTTAGGCCATTTACGTTCAGTGTGATTACTGATAGGTGTGAGTCTATTGCTGCCATTTTGTGATGCTGACATTTTCTTTGTTCCTCTTACTCTCCTGTGCTGAATTCCTTTTGTTTGTGTTTTTTTCATTTTTTTTAGATTTTGTGTTTCCTGAGACTTGGTATTTTTCTTCATTTTGATGAGTAGGTTTGTTAACTTTCTTTGTGGTTACCTTGAAATTTACCCCATCTTCCTAATTTTAAACCAGTCTTTTGTTACTTGGTACTGCCTTGACTTCCTCTCCATTTGAAAGTTCTATATCTACACCATTTATTCCTTCTTTGATTCTTCTGATGTTGTTGTCATTTACAGATTAACCTCTCTGGTTCCCTGTTGTAAATCTTTTAGTTTTGTTTTATCCTTGAGAGTTCATTACCTAGGTTGGTATCTGGCTGATGCAGTCTTGCATCGTAGATTCAGGCTGTTGTCTGATGTCGTTGCGAACCTTCAACCTTTAGGTTAGCAGCTGAGCATGTTAACCATCTGAACCACCCAGGGACTCCTCGCCAGTGTTGGAATAGATAATCTCTAATCTACCTTCTGTATGAGTTTGCCTATTCTAGATATTTCATATAAGTGGAATCATACAATATGTGACCTGTTGTGTCTAGCTTCTTTCACTCAGCATATTTTCAAGGCCCATCTACATTGTAGCATGTATCAGAACATTATTCCTTTTTAAGGATGAGTAGTATTTCATTGTGTGTATATAATACCCACATTTTGCTTATCCATTCATCTGCTGATGGGCACTGGGGGTTTCCACTTTTGGCTATTGTAAATAGTGCAGTGAACACTGGTGTACAAGTATCCCTGCTTCAAAGTCTTTTGGGTATATACCCAGGTACTTGTTTCTTTTTGATGCTCTTAACATCCTGGCAAGGCAGGTTCATGCGAGGGCTGAGGCCGAGAGAAAGGCACTTGCCGATGTCCTATCATGGGCGTGGATCCTACTTCCCTAAGCTCGCTGCCCATCTGGGCTTCCTTCAGTCTGTGCTGAACTACTTCCAGATCCACTTCTCATTAGTGCCCTTGCAGTCCTGGAAGACGGCAGCGCCCATATCATCACTGCTCCCCTCCCCAGTTGATTGATAGATAGACAATTGACTCCAACTCATGGTGACCTTATGTACAATAGAATGCAATGCTGCCTGGTCCTGCGTCATCCTCACAATTACTGGCATGTCTGAGTCCATCGTTGCAGCTATTGTGCCAGCCCATCTCACCAAGGGTCACCCTTGTCTTTGCTGGCCCTCTGCTTCACCCAACATGATGTCCTCCTCTAGCAACCGATCCCTCCTGATGACATGTCCAAAGCAAGTGAGTCAGTGTTCTGTTGTGATCCATAAGGTTTTCACTGTCTGATTTTTGGAAGCAGATCGCCAGGCCTTTCTTCCTAGTCTCTTAGTCTGGAAGTTCTGCTGAAACCTGTCCACCATGGGTGACCCTGCTGGAATTCGAAATACTGGTGGCATAGCTTCCAGAATCATAGCAACATGCAAGCCACCACAGTGTGACAAACTGACAGACAGGAGGTGGCCCCACTTATTTACAGAAGAGGAAACCAGCCCAGGGAGGTCCAGGGGTAGTGCTGCTGGAGGGACTCAAGCTCCCCTCCACTCCCTGCTGGACACCTGCCCGCAGAGCCACTGAGGCCATTTTCCTGCCTGGAATGGCCTCTTTAGAAGGGGCTTGCTCAGGACTTCAGGTGCATCTTGAGGGCAGCCCTGGGGTGGCTGCGTGAGAGGCAGCATCGTGCAGTGGCTAGCAGTAGCTAATGCCACCAACTAACGTCCCAGCGACAACTGACTCCACAGCCAGCTCCTCCAGGCCTAGCTAGCTCTCTGATCTTGGACAAATCTCTCAACCTCTGCATGCTGCAGTTCCTGCACCAAAAGAATGGAGGTGACAGCAGTCTGTACCTCCCAGAAGTTCAAGGAGAATTCATTCAGTGTAGAGCCCTGGAACAATACCTGGCTTGGAGAAAGGCTCTGTAAGTGCTTGTTAAATAAATAAATGGCTTCAGCTCTGCCTAGTCCCAAGGTCTGGGCCCCTGCCATTCTCACCCAGAGAGCCTTAGGCTGAGGGCCCACATGGGCAGGTGCTTTCCAGAACTTATGTCACCCTCACTCCAGTGTGAAGGGGGAGGTTTGGTGTACCTAGTCTCCATGAGGAAGGTACCAAGCCCAAGAGGACCACATGCCAGCGACTGATGGGCTGGGATCAAGGCCAGGGCTGTCTGGCTCCAAGGCCGGCCTGGGAGAGGCTGTGCAAGGCCTACCTGCTTCCTCCTCTGTCTGGGGCTCGGTGCTCTCAGCCACACCAGGCTGCATGGGACACAAGTCCCCAGTTCCTGGTGTCCTTGCCTGCATGGTGAGGAGATCCAGCCCTCCTGGCCTC
Organism: Trichechus manatus latirostris; assembly: GCF_000243295.1. NCBI lineage: Eukaryota > Metazoa > Chordata > Mammalia > Sirenia > Trichechidae > Trichechus > Trichechus manatus. Next base: position 2,423,918 of record NW_004444093.1, on the reverse strand, counting down.
TCTGGTGGCCAGGAGGCACGGACTGAGGCCCTTGAGGCATGTGGACACCTGCCCCTTCTCTTGGCCGTTTCATTCTCAGCTCAGCCACTTCATTGAGTGCCTCCGTCCATCCAAGAGGCGGGGAGACAGACCATCTGCTGCCACCTTGGATTCTCCCAGAGCTCTTCTGATGATGCAGGCTCGGGGTCCCCATGCACCAACCAGCACCTCCATCTGGTAGGAACCTCTACATGCAGTGACATTCCAGGGCTAGTGGCTGGACCTGGGCCAGCGGTGAGCAGGGATCGAGCGAGCAGGAGGGACGCAAGGGCTTGACGATTCCCAACAAGGAGTTGCAAGGAGAATGCAATTGCTACGTGTGTGCCAGGGCTGCGAGCTCTCAGCCGACCAAGCCAGGGTTGGCGTCCCAGCCTCCTCCTCTCCAGCTAGACCTTCCCACCGCCCACCCCATTTTTTGCCACCTCAGTAAGCCTGGACCCCCTGTTCTGGGGGTTGGGCACAGGGACTGCTGGGCCTTCTGAGCTACTGAGCAGGCCCGTGTGTTTAAAACAAGGAGGTCTGCGAGGGGCCAGCCCTCAGGATGGAGTGTGAAGAGCAGGAGGGACAGTGGACACCATTTAACAGAGGGGAAAAAGGAGAAACTAAGACCAGGGAGGGGCAGTGCCTGGCCAGGGTCATACAGCAAAACAGGAGCAGAGTGGGCTGAGTTGGTGCTGTTGCATTCCCTCTGTCTCCAAGGCTCACGGGCCCTGACTTTGGGGCAGCATAGGAGGGGACCCTCTTCCTCCCTGACACCCCCTCCTCATCCTCTTGGTCATTCCCTGGCCTGGGAGACTGTTAACGCATCCAGTTGTCCTGGGGATGGCCTGAATCCTGTCCCCCAGGGGTCAGAGTCACACCTGTGCTGGTGGCTGGGGCACACAGGCCCAGTGGACCTTATCCCCAGACCCGGCCCTCTGGCTCTGCCTGGGGGCCTTAGGCCACTGGCTTCCCCATGCTGGGCCTCAGTTTCCCTGTGGACATCTCCAAGTTTCCTTCTTGCCTGCCCTATCCTCCTAGCTGAGACAAACTCTAACGCCACACACAGGATTGCGAGGGTGACCACAGCTTTTGGCTTCTGGCTTGGAGCCCCAGCCCCACCCCAGAGGAGGTACAGTCTCCCCGGGAGCCAGCTGCCTCCTGGGGGACCCTAGCTCTAAGGCCTCCTGCTGCAGGCTGTACCCACTTCTGCCCTGTGTGGGGTCTCACAGGAGGAGGACTGGCATGGGAACCCCAGGCCTTGAGGAGGACACACAAGCACTTTTTCTCAGGCCTGATGCGTCTCCAATCCCACAGAGCTGCCAACTCACCCTGTACAGGGGGCCCAGGGGTGAGCCCTGGGGTGGTGGGCAGTGCTGCATAGTGGGAAATGAGCCCTGAGTCTCCTCCAACCCAGGCATGCTGGTATGCCCCCTGCAGGGCCCTGGCCGGGCAGCAACCTGGGCTCAGACATGAGCTCACTCACTGTACAGCTCCAAGCAGGGCTTTGTCCTCTCTGGATGCCCACCTATTCTTCTCCAGCTCCCTTCTCAAGGTGCCCACACCCTGCCCAGATGTGAGGGCTGGGTCCCCAGAGGCCCCTCTAGCTCCCTCGCCCACACCATTGGTCCTCAGCTCCCGCTTGCCCACCCCAGCAGCCGGAAGGCCTGAGGTCCACGATGCAGAAAGGCTGAGGCAGGGTGTTGTGGGGATATACGCCATTTAAACATGGCTGCAGTATTGACAACTGCAGCCCCCACAGGCCTCTATGCTGTATACGACATGTTGGAGACTTGTCAGCGATGAGAAAGAGATTAGGCACGACTTGTTTTCCCAAACCTATTGTCCTGTTACTGATTGGCTTGTTTACCTGAATTCCTTCTCCCTTGCCCGCACCCAAAGCCCATTGTTCTGTTATTTGCTTCACTGCTTGCTGTATTGACTATAAATAAACTCCTGGGACTGAAGCCGGGGTTCGACTCCTCAGAGTGACCCTCCTGGCCCCACTTCTCTGTAAGAGTTGTGGCATTGGTTATTGTCTCCGCCGCCCCGACAACTGTCGCCACTGCGACAGATGGTGCCCCGTGTGAGGACAGACCACCGTATAGCTGCATAGGCGCCCTCGCACTCAATCCCTTTAGGTGGTGAGTATCGGACATCCATTTAAGGCTGTTTAAAGGCACAGCCCGAGAGCGGTGGGGTTTTTCCGTGGGCGGAATTTTCCTGAACGCTCTCAGATCAGGCTGCTTTAGCCCCAGAGCGGCAGGTCTTTCCTGACCGCTCCCAAGGGATTTCAGGCTTCAGGCCAGGAGCTTTCCTATCATTCTTCTCTTCGTTTTCCTATTCCTCCTCGCTATGGGGAATTCCCTTTCTCCTGAGCAGCGTCAACACAAAACCCAGTTGTTGGGATTGTTAAAGGCCTCTAAGCTTAAGGTGTCAGAAGAAGCCCTTACCCAACTTCTGCTTTTAATTGAATCTGCCATTTCCCGACAGGCTGACAATCAAGCAGCTGAAGTTCTTTGTCTCCAGCTTGCTTGTGAAAATGCTAATGCTGACTGTTGGGCTGTTTTAGCTCTCTTAAAGGCACAGTGTCCCCGCTGTGGTAAAGGCTTTCATTGGACTAATATATTCTGGGTTTCTCTATGCTACAGCCCTTTCTGGAAAACGTTTTACTCATGCCTGTCATCATTTCACCCAAGCCATTGCAACTATGGGATGTCCCCAAGCTCTTAAAACTGATAATGGTCCTGCATATACTTCTGCTAAATTTCAACAATTTTGTGCCACTTGGGATATTCTTCATACCACTGGCATTCCTTATAACCGTCAAGGGCAAGCCATAACTGAACGTGCCCATCACACTCTCAAACAGCTGTTAAATAAACAAAGTGGGGGAGATGATGGGTCTAGAGTATGTGCCCAAAATGAAAGACTTGCCAAAGCTCTCTTTATTTTTAACTTTTTATCGGTTGCTAAAGATGGTCGTACTGCTGCAGAACGACACTTTCTCCCCTCTGACACCCGACCTCGCCCACAGGTCCTCTGTAAAGATCCTCAAAATCTCTGTCTGGCAAGGACCTGTAGAATTACTAACCTGGGGGCGAGGGTATGCAGCTGTTTTGTCTCCTACAGGTCCACTTCGGATTCCCGCTCCGGCTGCGGCGCGGCCCACGCTCCATCCCTCCCGCGGCACTCTGAGCCCAGTCCCGGGTTGCCGCTGCCCAGGCTTGCTGGCCCGGTCGCCTGGGGTGTCGCCGCCCGGGACGGCCCCGCCTGGAGGCTCTGGGCAGGTGAGAGTGGGCTCTGCGCTCCGGCCGTGACTAGGGGTCCCGGACGCACCCCACGCTGCGGCTCCCCTGCGCGCCGGCACACTCTGCCCTGTGCCTCTGCCCCTTCCCTTCTCTGAACCGCCGCCGCCACCCCTTCGGTGGCCGCCATCCGACCCGACTCCAGAGCTACAACTGACACCGGCACCCCTTCCCCCGGGGATGGACACTGAACAACAGAGATCTGCAATACTGGTAACATGGGGAGGTCTGAAAGCCCTCTCCTCCAAAGCTGAGCATATCCTCTCAACTACAGGTGTCCCACTTACACCTGAAAACCTGTTTCTAGCTATGGTTTCCCTCGTGATAATCAATCCTCAATAGTCATCCTATATTATCTTGTTAATCAGTAATTTGTTAATCGGTAAGTTCCCAATGAAAATTTGTTATGTGTAAATTCCTCTATATTTTCTGCTTCTCCTAGTTAGATGCTTCTGTATAGATAGATTTCTAAGTTAGATGATTCCTTTCCAATTGATAGTAAATTTGTGTAAATCAGTGTTTGTTTCATTGTTAAATCTGTTATGATGTATAAATTGCCCTTCCTAGTGATTTCCTTCCAAGTAATAGTGAAGCTGTGTAAATCATTGCTTGTTTGATTGTTAATGAATCTTTGAGCCTTTATAAATCTTTAAGCCTTTAAGAATAATAATTTCAGTGGATGTTAAAAGTTAGTGTTTGCCTGACAAAATGAGAGTCAGAGGAAACCCATATGTCCAACAATCAGGATATTACTAGTGCAGAGAATTATATTATCCTCATAAGATCATCCTCTATTGCCATACACACCTAAAAGGCACATTGAGTCTGCTCACTCCGGCTATGCAATTGATAAGAGCAATGCTCTTACTTAGTAACCTGGTGAAGAACCAGATGGTATCTGGTGGAAAACCAGCACTGTGAGTTTAAAGAGCCTGCTACGGCCGCCATCTAAGAGCATTAAGCCCAGGCATTAAGTAACAACCTGGTAAAAAACCAGATGGTATCCGGTGGAAAACCAGCACCGTGAGTTTAAAGTCCAGGTGTTACTCATTGCTATGCTACTTCTCCTCCTTAAACATATGGAGTGTGCCCCAGCTGTAGCTGGGCTCACAAGGACTCACTAAGACGCCAGGCCCTGAAGTGTGGAGACAATAGCTGAGATAATCTTGGACTTTATCTCGTAGAGAAAATTTTACTTTGTCCTAACGGACACTTGTTGGACCAGTGAAAACCCTCTTGATTCTTATTCCATTAACTAAACAAAAGAGGGGAGATGTGGGGATATATGCCATTTAAACATGGCTGCACTATTGACAACTGCAGCCCCCAAAGGCCTCTGTGCTGTATACGACATGTTGGAGACATGTCGGAGACTTGTCAGCGATAAGAAAGAGATTAGGCATGACTTGTTTTCCCAAACCTATTGTCCTGTTACTGATTGGCTTGTTTACCTGAATTCCTTCTCCCTTGCCCGAAACTTATTGTTACTCACCCAAAG
>NW_004444093.1:2400777-2418994 GCF_000243295.1 Trichechus manatus latirostris | reverse complement strand
AAACTCCTGGGACTGAAGCCGGGGTTCGACTCCTCAGAGTGACCCTCCTGGCCCCACTTCTCTGTAAGAGTTGTGGCATTGGTTATTGTCTCTGCCACCGCGAGCCCCGACAACCGTCGCCGATGCGACAGGGGGTGGCACCCTTTAGGGTGGGGTCTGCATGGTGGGTATGGCCCCTGCTGAGGGGGGCTGAGATCCAGGCTGGGCTGACAATGTGGCTCTGATTAGTCCATCCTCATGCCCCCCACCCCCACCCCATGTGCTCAGAATAGTCATTCCTTCGTGTGGCCTTGAGCCAGGGAGGTCACCTGGTGCAGCAGGCCTGGGGCTTGGGCCCTGGCGCTGCAGCCGCAGAACACCAGGTGGCAGCAAAGGGGGCGGCCCCAGCCACGCGGCCCTTGGGCTCGAGGTCCAGGCTTTTGTGGATGGTGGACAGTGTGGTGCGATGGCTGAGCCATCAGTACAGGCCAACTAGCAGGGGCTGGGGCAGGAAGGCCACATCCTTGTTCTTGCCCAGGTCCACCTAGGCCAGCGAGGAGAACTTGGCAGGGTCCTTGATGGCCTTGGTAGGTGCCTGGGTGGTGGCCCTTGTCAGCTGGCTGCCTTTGAGCAGGAACTGGGTGAGGCAGGGCAGAGGCTCTGGGCCCTGGGCCTGGGTGTCTGTGGCCCACTCCAGGGCTGAGTTTGTGGCCATGAGAGGTGGCCTCTCGGGCCACCTGGAGCCTCTGCCTCAGGCAGACAGGAGCTGGTGGAGCATTCCTGAGGGTCTACAGGAAAACCAGGCAGGATGTGGGCTTAGGAGAGCCACGTGGCCTCTCCAAACCTCAATTTCCTTCCCTGGACATCTTCACGCAGCATCCACCTTGATCGAAGCCTGTGGGAAGGCTCAGCCAATGCATGCTAACACTACCTGGGGCCAGGCCAGGACTGAGGGGGATGGAGGTGGGACAGTCCCAGGGAGACGAGAGCAGCTATGGGGCCAGGGTGGGGGCTGGGGGGGCTTCTAGGATGGGGGCTCACAAAGTGGGGTTCAGGCACCAGTTCTCCATTTGGGCAGCTGTGCTTCCAATCATGCCAGCTGGAGCAATAGGGAGCCCGGAACGGGCCCAGGCATCAGAGGAGAGGTGGCGGCTGCCCCCTTACCCCTTACCTGGCTCTTCATGTGGAGCAGGCCAGGGTCCCGCGGCCACCTGGATTTCAGGCTGAGGTAGCAGGTGAGCTGCCAGCAGATATTATCTGAGGACGTCCAGAGCTAGCTCATAGTCCTGCAGAGGTAGGGCAGTGTTTTGTCAGCATGAGGCCGAGCCCCACCCCCCGCCCCCTCGAGGTGTGTGTCTTTAAGTGTTATGTATCTCAGAGCAGCCCACCAGCCCCCACTCCCCCCGCCCTAGCTGTAGCCTGGCCTGGGCCCAGGGGAGGCCGCCCACTGGGAGCTGGACAGGCTGGTCTGAGGCCCAAAGTGCCTGGCGAAAAGACACTAGACAATGGGCCCTTGTTCTGGCCTTGAGGCCCAGGGCCAGCGTCTCAGGCCATCAGCCAGCTCCCAGCCTACCCTTGGCGCTCCAGGGAACTCGCCGAAGGGGGAGGCCGGACGAGCCTGCTCCAGGGAGCCCTCTCACTGACACCCCCCCCCCAAGAAGTAGGAGCAGCCCAGGTCAGCTTGTCTTCCTCTGCCTCTCCAAGCCGGACAGCACTGGTGGGGCTGGGGCTGGGATGGTGGGCTGGGCATTGAAAGTTCTACCCTACAAACACCTGGCTGTCTAGGTCCTGACCAGGCCTTCAGAGAGACCCGGTTCTGGGCAAAATGCAGGGTTTGTGTGAATCCCCGCTTTACACAGGGCGACTGAGCACACACCACTGTCTGCATGCTCCTTTCTCTGGTCCCTGTTACCAGTCCCCACACACTCCCACAGGTGGCAATGAGCCCCGGGCTACTGTGACAGCTACAGGCTGCCTCAGGACTCTCGATGACAATCCCACCTGATGTGGGCGTTCAGAGTGGGGAGGACCCGCAGCAGATACCCTGTTTCCTACGTGGACTTGTGTGCCTGGGCGCCAGGGGCTGCCAGAAGCATGACACCCTCAGTGCTCATGCAGGACATCTGCAGGCCAGTCAGTGCAGGGCGCTGGGCAGGCGTGTTGCATGGCAGGGGCTGCAGGTAGATGCAACTCTGCATAAGGCCCGAGCTGTCATGGGAAGCAGTGAGCAGGCTGTCCCTGAGAGTGTCTGCACCAGATGGGGATGTGCAGACAGGACTCCAGTCTGAGGCAGCTCTGAGGAGCTCTAGTCCCATCAGCAGATCTGTCAGGACAGTTTATGTCCTGCAGGCCCCCGTAGGACGTGCCGCCACTGGGAAATGGGTTCACCCCATGCACTACAATTCAGGACGGCGGAAGCATGGCTCACATGCACTCAGCTGTTGGCCAGCCTCTTACATGGAGCCAAGGCATCAGGTCCCAGAAAGGGACAGGGACCTGCCTCTGCCACACTGCAGGCCAGACATGGATCCAGGCTTAGCCCCACCCTGGGGCACTGCAAGTCCCAGGCCAAGCTGACAAGCAGGTCATCGGAGACAGGTTCCACCAGGTTGAGAAGGGTCCCCTAGTGGCCCAGGTGCTGCAGGCAGTGAGGAGAGATTCAACTGAACGAGGGTGGGCCTCCCTCCTCCAAGCCCCCCTTTAGGAGGGAGGGTGCAATGAGCAGGTCCCTGAGCCTGCAGACCACACTGCCTGGTGGTGAAACTGGTGTTGTGACACCCTGCCTTTGCTGAGGTGGTGGCTTGTTCAGGGGGATTCTCTGCGGGCCCCTTAAATGACACTGTCCTCCAGTGTCCCCTTTGGGACCCTCTGGCCCCCACCTCTCTCTGAGCCCTTTTGAGCTATGGCCACTGTCTGCTGACATGTCCCAGGACCATCCTGTGGGGCAACTTCTTTCTCAGCTCAGACCCAGGGTGCTCACCTCCCCTGGAGCCTGCCTCTCCTGGGCCCCTCCCCCAGGTACTTGGGAATCACCCAGAATTCTTCCCTCATCCTCTGCTCCCAACTTACCTCGCCAGTCCTCTCCTCTCCCTCCCACTGCTCCTGTCCACCCTCCTCTGGGGCTCCTGGCCTCCTGCTACCCCTCCAGTCCACCCTCGGGCTGCCAGGGTTTGCCTCATGGACACACACCTGAGCTTGACCCTTGACACATTCGTGATGTTCAAGGGCAACATCAGGGGCTTAGACACGGCATTCACAGGCACCTTCAGAGGCCTGTGGCCTGGCATTCAAGCCTCCCCAGCCCACCCACCTCCCTGTCCACCCTCTCTCACCACAGGCACAGCCCCACTGCCAGGCCCCAAGCCTGCCCTGGCCTTTGTGCCCCACTCCTGGGCCTTCTCCTCTGTCCACGCCCATAGGCCTGGTCTGGTGCTTAGCTCCCTTTGGGCCTGACTAGAGGCTATATGACCAGCTGTGGGGCAAGCACAATTGGGAGGGCTCTCCCCAAACCATATGCTCCATGCATAAGCTCAGACTTGGAAAGACAGGCCAGGTGTGATGCCTGTGGCTAGGGCTGCATGTCCCTGAAGATACGGCAGGGCAGGGGCTTCTCGGGGGCCCAAGTTCCAACTCCTGGCACCCAAGAGAGTGACCTAGGGGTCTCTGAGGAGGGGCCTTTCCTCCCAACACCCAGCTGGTGCCTCAGACAGAACCAGCATTGCTCTGCTGTTAGCATTTAAAACTCAGAGATGCCAGGTAGGGATGATCAGTGGCAGGGAGGGTGGCTGGCGAGCCCAGGCTGACCCAGACAGGGCCCCAGACCACAGCTTGCCTCCGAGGCAGAGGCCATGGCAGTGCCTCTTAAAGGGCCAGCTCCACTTTCAGCCTGTGGGGCCCAGAGAAAGGAGGTCCGGTGTACAGGAGGTGCTGGTGGCCCTGGGCTACCTCTTCACTGTAAGCCTTCATTCCCCATCTCTAATCATTCACCTTCTGTAGGTCAAAGACCTGCATGGATGATTGTGGCCCACAGGATGGACAGGTGGCGGTGGCAGCTGCTGCACGGGTAGGGGCTTGCCTGGTGAATGAAGATCCTGGTGCTAGAACCCACATTTCCTAGGGCAGCCAGGGGCTCAAAGTTTGAAACTCAGGTCCTGGTGCTTGGACGCCACCCAGATGTACTGTTGTGGTGTAGAGATGTGGTTGTGGGTCTTCAGTGGGCACAAGCTGCCTGCTAGGAGGACAGGTGACGTGTGCTGGGCTGTCTGGGCTGTGATGTTGTCCTCTGGGGAGGCTGTACTGCAGACCAGGGGCTGTGGCCTCCCCCACTCTGGAGGAGGGGACCTGCCCTCTTCCTGCTCCCCCTCAGTACAAGATGGTTGGCCCCACACTTGTCACTCCTCCAGTCCCGCTTGCTTCTGAGGCCTGAATCTGAGCTCTGAGCTCAGGCTGGGGCACGTCCTCAACACACACAATCGCTCTCCAACCCAGAGACACAACACAGCGGGCACACTCCCAACTCCTCTGCACACACCCATTTTATCCAGCCTCCCTCAGTCCTCACAACAGCCAGTCGCCTCCTGCCCAGATAAGACACCCATCCCGCAACCCGTGCAGCTCTGCATCACCCCCCGGCCCCTGGCCCCTGGCTCCCGGCCCCCGCTAGGGCCAGCTCCGCTCCTTCTCTCGCCGGGCGCAGGACGCGCAGCAGCTGCTGGGCGCGCTTCGGCTGCTGCTCGCGGAGCGTGGACTGGATCTCGCGGAGCCAATGCACTCGGCGCTCGTTGGGCGTGGGCCTGCACTCTGTCGCCTCCCTGGCCTCGTATCACACCTCGGCCCTCGCCCGCCGACCCAGTCAGGCCTCTACGGCCGGCGCCGAGCCGGCGGGAGGGCAGGTGTGCTGGCCCCGCCCCACCACCTCCCTGGCCTGGCCTGGCCTGGCCTGAGATAGCAGGGCGCGAGGCCCCGGATGCCGTCGCGGGGGAGGGGTGCGAGGCCCGGGCCGGCGTGGCTGGGCACAGGAACTGGTGCGGGGTGGAGGGGGGCGGGGCCTGGTATGCCATGTTTGGGAGCGAGGGGCCCGGGAGGGGGTGGCAGGGCCTGGGCAGGGAGGGGCGGGGCTGAGGTGGGCGCTCCTGCTGAAGGCTCCGGAGTTCCCCACACACTGGGCTTGGTAGGGGTCGTGCTGACTCGCGGCAGAAGAGGCGCGTCAGAAGAGGTGGCATTTGGAGCCTCTCAACCCTCTGGCCCTGGGCTGGCTGTGGAGTCACTTTGGCGGAGCAAAGAGCACTGGACGTGGAGTTCGCGGGCAGGGTGGGGCTCGCTGCGGTTGCCACTTTAGGCCAACGCCGCACCTGCTCTGAGGACTCTCCCTGCAGCGCAGTTGTAGCATCTGACCCGCCACCCCTGCACCGCAAACATTTACTGCCGCTGCCTGCTTGGCGGGGACAGGCCTGGTCGGTGGGCTGGGGCCGCCCGCTGACCCCTGCCTGGGAGATAACCAGGATAGGAACTCTGGTTAATGGTTAGCCTGGCTCACGCAGGCTTGGCAAGACTGATTCCAGCTTCCCACCTGAGGAATGGCTGGGATGGAGCAGTGGGAGGGGTGCCTTGGCTCCTCTTGGGGACCAGGTTTGGACCCGACCTGCTCAAGGGTCCCCCACTAGGGCTGCTGGGTTCGAGGCCAGCTGCCCCTCTGCAGCAGCCCCAGCTTTGGACCCCTCTCAAAGCCCCAGCTTTTGGCTCCCTGGGTGGGGGCCATTTGGGACAGTGAAAGGCAAGGAGGGTGGGTGCCCAGCATGAGGGGATGGGCACAGGCGCGCGTGTATGTGGGGAGGGAGACCCATCTGAAGGCAAAGAAGTATGTGTGTGTGTATATGAGGGGACACCAGTCCAAAGGCACAGACGTGTGTGTGTGTGTGTGTGTGTGTGTGTGTGTGTCTGTGAGGGGACACCAATCCGAAGGCATAGATGGGTGTGTGTGCGTGTGTATGTGTGAGGGAAGACCCATTCGAAGGCAGACAGGTGTGTGTGTGTGTGTGAGGGGAGGCCTGTCTGAAGGCATGCGGTGAGGACAGTGCAGCTTCTTCCCTTAGGGTAATCATTGCCCACCCAGGGCTGTGTCAAGGGACAGGGAGCTGAGCACCCATCTCTTCTCAGCTGAGCCCCTAGACGAGAAAGGATGAAGAGTCCTAGTCCCTGACCATTGCCCTCCAACCCGTTGCCTGCTTGGGCACCCTGTTGGTCTCTCTCCTAGATTTCTTTCTGTCTGGGACCCCCTTGTCCCCTGGCCTCTGCCAGCTGGACCCAGTTGCCCCCCTTCCCTCTCCTGTGGCTGGCATTGTCCAGTGCCACCTTGGCATCACAGGTTTCCTCCTTGGCAGACCTGCGTGGCCAACAGCCTGCCTTCCCCAGTTGGGGCACTGTGCTGCAGGGATGTGGTGGCTCGGCCCCGGCCTTAGCAGCAGCCCAGTTCCTGGGTGGCCTCTGGGAATGCAGCCCAGCCCTCAGCCGGTAAGCCGGTCTCTCCCTGTACCCTCAGGGCAGGAGCCAGAGCTGGGATGGCTCCAGGGTCCTAGCCACGTTCTCTCTGGACAGTGACCTTGAGAATGTGAGAGACTGAGGTAGAGGTGTGGCGGGGAGGGGGGAGGCTGAGCCTAGGTGTCATGAACAGGACATAGAGGCAGTGGCATGGGGGGTGGGGTGCCCAGAACGTAGAATCCTGTGGAAAGCAGAGCACCCCACCCCCCTTGCCCCACCCTCTGAGGCCCTCGCTGAAAGATTCCTGGAGGACTGCACTCCAGAAAAGGAGAGAAGGTGGGGCCTGGGCCAGATCTGGGATGGGCTCATCTCAGTCTGCAGAGGGGTGGGGCGGGGGGCATGCTGAGTTGGCGCTCTGGGAAGTCTCTGGCCTGATCTGATTTGGGTGGGAGCTCCCGGAGTCAGGGCTACCCCCTCTCCCGCCTCCATGGGCATTTAACCAGTGGCTGCCACCCCTCCCCCTGGAGTTGCTATGGAGACTCTGTGGGGTGGGCAGGGCTGTGATGTGGCTGTCTCAGGCCCAGGGAAGATTGGAGGTTCCAGGGCTTGCGCTGGGCCCCTCGAGACAGCCCTGCAGCCCCTGGGAGTCACTGAGGCGGGGAGACTTGGGGGCACTGCTGGACTCCAGGCCCTGTGGTGTGCTCCTGGGCCCCTAGTGGGCCCTGCTAGGAGGCAAGTAGTGGTGACAGCCACACCTTTGCCTTCACAAGTCCTCAGCTGCTATGTGGTGGCCCAGCTGGAGTGACAGAGAACCAAGGTCCAGTGGCTCAGTAGGCGGGGTGGAGGGCTGTGCTGGACCTCGACCTGACTCACCTTTGGGCCCCTGCTCCACCCATGGAATGGGAAAGTCCAAGCCTAGGGGGAGAAAAGCCAAGCTGGGGCTAATTGTGCCTCAGCTAGTAGCTGGGGCCAGTGAGCCTCCTGGCAGCCACAGCAAAGAAGGATGCAGGATGGTTTCAGAGCAGTCACTGGGAGGAAGGGCACAGGCGGATCCTCTATGGAGTCCGAGGTTCCTTGGTGCTCTCTCTGTAAGGGTGGACTGTCAGTCTTTTGCAGTGTCAGGAATTGCCAGAGTGGGTGTCAGAGGCAGCAGTGTGTGGGTGGTACAGATCAGGCTCAGGACCCAGGTTCAAGACCCCTGGGCTGCCACTTACTGGGTATGCAACCCTAGGCAAAGTAGGTAGCCTCTGCAAACCTCAGTTGCCTCATCTGTAAAATGGGGACAGTCAAATGCCCCTCTGGCAAAGGTGTTGAAGAAGCAGAGACACAACTGGAAGGGTTCCAGCACACCACTGGCGTTCCACCTGTGTGAGCTACTTTTACTAATGCATCTTCTACAGCTTTTTACTGAATCCATTGGGCCACCCGTCAGCCATCATTTGTCCACTCAGTGCTGATTACTAGGTACCAGGGGATGAAGACAGACAAGGTCTGTGTTCCCTGGAAGTCACAGTAACCAGACAGTGGAAGGGGCGGGGCCGGCAAGGTTGCAATTTATCCTCAGAAGGGCTTTCAGGAAGGGAGGGGTGTGCCCTGATTTGCATGCGGGGCACTCGAGCTGCAGGAGGGAGACAGTGGAGGGGCTGGGAGCTGTGGAGGGGCATCGCCAGGTGAGGGGGTAGCCCACAGGGGCTGGGGCCAGGTGCAGCGGGAGGTGGCAGCAGCTGGGCAGGACTGGTAAAGAGGCTGGCCATACAGGACCAGTTGACCTACGCAGCGCCATCCTGGAGCAGCCGGGGGAGGGCAGGTGCTGAGCTCAGGTTTGGGCATGTTGGCCAAGGCAGCCAGCATCAGCAGCGTGGCTTGGGCTCAAAGCACATGGGGGACCAGCGCGAGCTCAAGGTGGTCCCACAGGACAGGTGGGGGTCCTGGAAGCCCTGCAGAGTGTGGACAGGAAAGTTAGGCAGTTTGGGCAGAACTGGCTGGCTTTGGTCAGGAAGGGGTGGTGGACAGGCGGTTTGTGGGGCCCTGGAGATGGCCATGAACAGCGGGGGAAGGGCGGCAGATAAGACTCAGATATGTGCCCCACCCCTAGTCCTCAGTTGCTGCCAGACACCACAGATGATGATGGGGTGATAAATGCCACCTGTGCAGAGTGCTGTGGGCAGAGGAGAGGGCGGGCTGTCCCACAGGTCTGCAGCCAGGATGGGCACTAGGGGCCTCTGCTCAGAGGTGTCTGGAGGCTTGGGGGTTGGGCTGGGCTGGGGGCCTTGAAGGAAGCGAGTGCTTCCTGCAGGCTCAGTCTATGCATGACCGTCTTAGAGAACTGCCCCTGTGCTCCAGGTGGGAAACTAAGGACAGAAAGGGAAGCCTCTCAGGTCTCCACACTGACAGTGAGTGGGATAGGATTTGAACCTAGGGCCCTCGGCTATCTGTCCACCTGCCTGCAGTTCAGGAGTTGGACTTGGTGCCTCTAGGTGCAGGATGCTCCTAGGTGTTAATGAGCTGACATCTTTGGAGGCCCCGCCTTGGCCCCACTCCTGCCGCTGTCCTACATCCAGGTAGGTGCTGGCACTGCTATCGGCCAGGCTCTCTGCGAGGTGGAGTGGCCCAGCCCCGGGGTGCGAGGGCTCTGGTTGGCCTGCACTTGTCTTGTGCCTCAAGGGGCAGCAGCAGCCCCTCACTGAGTTGGAGTCTTTGTTCTATCCCTTCACTGTGGTCTGTGCAGCTCTGAGAAGCTGGCCCTCCAGGGACAGGGTGGCCCCTGCTCCTCTGCTCTGTGGCCTCAGGGTCTGAGTCAGTCCTGCTGTTGCTGCCCCAGCAGGCAGTACAAGAAGGAAAATTAGGGCTCAACCCTGGGAAGAACTTTCCAACCAACCATGGCTTGTCTTCCCTGGAGGCGGCATGCTGGAGATGGGAGATAGGAGACCAAAGCCTTGAGATTTGTGATCCTAAAGATTAAGATGCTACGATGCTTGGGTTTGAAGTCAGTTTTGTCCAACCAGTTTACCAAGTGCCTCCTCGGTGCCAGGGAAGCAGGGGACACAAAGTGTCCCAGGGGGCTGACGTCCTGCCAGGCGGTTCTAAGGGCCGGACCAGGACTATATACCTGCAGCACCCGCCTTGCCTGCTCCCTGAGATGTCGTATGTCAGCAGCCATGGCCTGACCTTGGCATGAGACCTGCAGGTGCTTCCCGAACCTGACAGTTGGTGGGCCTGGGGAAGGCCGAAGTGAGAAGTGCAGAAGGTGGTTTGCACAGTCTTCCCCGTCATGGGTCACTGCATTGCCAGTGGCTTTGGGCAAGTCCTTCGCCTCTCGGCTGTGGTATCCTGTGTTGCAGCACCTTCTTGACCACCCAGTGCCCTGTTTCGCAGGCAGGGAGGTGGGGCAGGCCCTGCTTTTTGGAACAGGAAGGGCTTGGAGGGCATCTTGGGCTGTATCTCAGAGGGGAGCTGGGTCTTTGCTGAGCCACCTGCCCACTGGACCAGCCCCAGCCCTGTCTGATCAAGGCCCCCGCAGTACTCTGGCTGTCGGGGCTGGCACAGCGAAGGTGATTAAATGAAAGGCATTGAGGTAGTGGGTGGCAGACCCTGCGCTGCCTGCAGCTGCCCCTGGCTGGAGGCCAGCTGGCCCAGGAATGCTCCTCAGGCACATGGGCACAGGGGGCCCTGCTTGGCCAGCCCCTTATCCATGTGCTACCAGTGCTGCCTTTCACAGCCCCTGCCCTCTGCCCATCGCCAGAACCAGGCCGGCTGCTAAAGTGGACCCACCAGGATATTAACCAGTGAGCCTGGTTAATGGGTTACCAGCCAGTGACACATTCACCAGCCTTGAGGAGCTCTCAAACTCCAGGCATGACAGCCTGGCCTTCAGGTCTGAGCTCAGCCACCTCCCTTCCCAGCCTCAATGCATCAGGCTCAGGAAGGGCAGGAGGCCAGAAGGTCTCAAGGAGGCCCCTGGAGGAGCCTTCAGTCCCTGAGCACCTCCAGGCTGTGTCTCAAAGGGCCCCCTCTGCCTGGAGTGTCCTCCCTGATCCAATCTCAGCTCCCATTCCTTGGGCCAGAGCAGGTGAGGGCAGGATCAGCTAGGTCAAATAAGGCTCCAAAGGCTGGCTTGGCTCCAGGACCCCCATCCTTCCTCCCTGCCGCCACTGCCTCCTGACCACCATCAGCCACCTGCTAACACCTCGGCAAGCTGAAGGACAGGAACAGGCTCCCTTCAGTCTGAGTGACTAGGGTCCCTGAATGATAGCCCCCAGACACCCCACATGCAACCCTGAGGGTGGAGGACAAGGGCATGTTTGGGGCTTCTCCCACCCTGGAATTGTGGGAGAACCTAAAGCTCCTCAGATCTGGTTGGGCTTTAGATGTTTACATTCCTCCCCTGATGGGAAGCTCACCTCCACCCAGGACACCTTTGGTCTGACCCTCTGCTTTCAGGGAAACCCAGCCTCATTCAGCCCCCAAAGCCTTCAGAGCTAAGGGCTCTCAGTCTAGGTATGGGACCCCAGTGGGCTCAGGCAGGCCCTGAGCTGCCCTGGGGCACACAGCTTCTTCCTACCTGGAGTGTTCCTGTGCCTTTAAAGCTGTCCTCCCCCCAGGGTGTAGGGTAAGGAGGGGAGGAGCAGCAGTCACAGCTGGGGATCCGGCTCAGTGCTGGAACGCAACAGGAGGACTGGCCAGAGCCTGGTGAGTCTGGCTGCGCCCCAGTGCTGTGTGACCCCAAAGTGCCACTCACCCTCTCTGAGCTGCTGGATGTCTAGGTGGGTGAGCTCAGGCTTCAGACCTCATGGGAGCCCCAGCTCAGCCATGTGCTCAGCTGTGGTCTGGAGGCATCCTTTTCTCCATGTGAGCCTCAGAGTATATACCTGTGAAATGGGCGTGAGCTGCACTTAGCGGGGAGTGGTGCATATGTGGGCCAAGCCTTGGGCTCCTTTGACTGTGTATGGGGCGGAGGCCTCTGTTTTCTCATCTGGTAAATGGGGTTGAAACCACCTGTCCAGGCTCTCTTTCTTTGCCTCAGGTGCTGGTTGCATGCAAGAGGGCTGGGGGGGGGAGGTGGGGAGGGGGAGCTACCTGACTTCTTTGAAGACACCTTTAAGGAAACCACTAGGCTCCCAGGAAGTGGATTTCTTGGAATTAAACGGGAGGAGTGCCTCAAGGAGAAACTGAGACCGAAAGGTCAGGCAGCCCTGGGGGAGGGGCAACTCGGGTGTGGTGTGAGCTTGGGATGGGGGCTGAGAGGAGCGGTGTGCCTGGTCCTGTTTACCCTCTCTGGGGGCTGAATGCGACTGGGGTGAGGTGGGGGATGGGGCAAGGCAGGTTGTGCAAGGGGGCATTGCACAACTCTAGGGGGTGCCTGGCTGCCTGTGGCCGTTGCAGATGCCTATGGCTGTTGCGACAGTTTCCGGGCAGGTAGTGGCTTTTCCTAATTCCCAACCTGATACCACCAGAGAGGAGGCGGAGTCCAACTCTGGGCCTGGGTATTGGTGAGGGCTGCGTTCTCATACTGGGGGAGGTGTCTCTGAGCTGGGGGCTGGCAGGACCAGTGAGGGTCCTGGCCCACCTGCAGCTCCACATGCTTCCCGGTCAGCTGACCTTGAGACGCTGAGTCTGCCTAAGCCTCCGATTCCTGGCTGGGATACCCATGGCTCTGGGGTTGTGGTGACACAGCATGGGCTGGGCTGCAGGATTAACAGGGAAACTCTCCGCCAGCTGCTGTGTCTTTTCTTCCTCCTGCCTCCCCCTGCTGCATCCTGGGAACCTCTCTGCTCAGATTCGGCTTGGAGGGGTCTGTGTGTGTGTGTTGGGAGGAGGGGAGAGCTGAAGACAGAGCTAGTATATCTGGGTGGGTGAGGTTTGCATACTCTTGGGTACAGAGAACGCAGTCACTGTTTATGGCCTAGGACAGGAGCCATATGGTGTGGAGCAGACCTCCAGCCCAGCCCCTACAGCCATTCCTGGGGTGATGTCGTTTCCCCAGATCCACCATGTTCTGCGGCCCCCTCTGACCCACTCGATTTCCTTCATTCTGTATGTCATGCCTCTTTTAATACAGCCTTTGATGAGACGTCTCTTCTCCTCTGGGACCTGCAGCTGCTGCCAGGCATCATCTGTGCCCCACTGCAGGCCACCCTCTGTCCCCCAACTTGCCCCAGCCTGAGTTTTCCTGTTGGGGTCATCTGTTGGGGTCTGAGCCGTCCTCTGCCCACTCAGACATTCTTCTTCCTGCCCCCCTGTCTCTACTGATCCTGGGCCATCCTGGGCAGGGAGGAAACAGCTGAGCAGGTTGAGGCTCGAGGCAGAGCCCTGTGGTTCTCCACTGCAGACTCCTCCCAGCTTCAGCCCTGAAATGCAGCAACCCAGGCAGAACCCGGTCCCCTGACATTCCTGGCTGGTGTCCAGCCCTCAGGGAAAGATCCTGGGGTCTCAGTCCCTGGCTCCTACCCATCCATCCTCCCGGTCATCCTAGTCTGCAAGAGGAGGCTCGGCTGGGAGAGGGCTCCATCCCAGCACTGCATCCTGCGACTGGTAGGGATTTCAGGGAGGGTGTGTGGTGGGTTCAGTCCAGAGCCTGTCCGAAGTGCTGAGTGACAGGCCAGGCCTGCGCTGGTCATATGACCAGGGCAGGCAGCAGTAGCTTTCAGGTGGGTGGGACTGTGTGTCACAGGCACAAAGTAGATGTCAACTGGGGACCGCAGGGGCTCTGGGGGCCTGGGAACAGCAGGCCTGGGGGGACATGACTCAGGAGGTGCTGACCCTTGTCCTTGGCAGACAGGAAATGGAGAGCAATGTCCAAAGTCCGCTGGGCTGGGTTACTGCTGCTCTAGGCTCTGGGCTGGTTGGGGACATGAAGCCACAAGGGACATGGATGGCGTGGCCAGGCCATGTGGGCTGGGAGCAGCTCTGGCCACTTTGGGCCCTGCCTTTCTGGGCCACTCAGGTGGTTCCCCTGGCCTCGGGCACTAATGTTCCTGGACAGGTGGAGGAACCAGTCCTGGCGTTCAGAGCCCCAGGAGGTGTTCTGGGGAGGAACCGTTGGTGTCTGAGTCAGGGTGTGGCGAGGCCTCCCAGCCCCGGGTTCTGGCCTGGCACTCTGCTGTGCTCTGCTTCACTACCTTGAGAACCTTCTCTGCGACAATGGAACTTCTCTAGACTTCCAGACCCTCTGAGTAGGGATGGGGCAAGCTGAGGGCCCAGCCTGGCCTCACTGGAGGGGCTTACCAGGGGACATCCAGCCTTTTCAGGGAATAGAATCTGGGAAAGAGGGAAGCCCTGCCCAGGGCCTTCCAGAACTTAAGTAACTGGTGACAGCTGAGTCCCTGTGCCCCCCTGCTGCTGTGACTCAGCCTCCCGCTGTCCCCTCAGCCAGCTGGACCTCTTCTGGGGGGTTGCGGGGCACTGACCAAGCTGGCCTGTAGCCCCTGTGGGACCAGGTGAGCCCTTCCTCCTCAGAGGCGCCCACCCCAGCATCCTAATTCCAATCCCGAGGTCCCCTTGTGGAGCCCTGCAGGAGATGCAGGCGTGGCTCTGGGATGCTCCTCGGGTAGGGTGCAGCTGGCGCTGTTGCTGAGACTTTCCCAGGCTGCGAGTCAGCCTCCTTCCCCAAGCCCAGCTGTCTGAGGGAGGGGCTTGCCTGGCCCCACTGCCCTGGGCCTCAGGTAAGCATATTGGGGTCCCAATCAGGGCAGCGTGGGTTCAAAGCCATGCACTGCTACTGGCCCATGCTCTGGTCTCAGTTTCGCCTCCTGTCACCAGCTTGGGTGCAAGCCAGACCTCTGGGCTTGGACGTTCTTCTGTGGAGTCTTTGAGAACTTGAGGGGGAGGCGGGTGGGAAACGGAAGCCCAGTCCCCCAGCAGGGTGTCTTCCACAGGGCTGGGGACTGCTGCCTGCAGGGGCTGGGCTGCCCTCCTGCTGCCTGCCCCTGGTGGGAGGAGATCAGTCAGTATGCCCAGATCCCTTCCCCAGTCCCCGGCAGTCTGAGGAGGGACCCACCTGGGCCCTTGGGTGAACAGATGGACAGACGGATGGGTAGGGAGGCTGGAGTGTGGGGCTAGAAGGTCACAGTGGCCCACCCCAGGGTCCTGATGGGGAGGGGAGTAGCCTAAAGGGGGCCTCAGCTCTGGCCCCATGGCCCAGGAGGGGTGATCCCATGCCCCCTAGCGGCCCACCATGGCTGGCCAAGCGGACAGAGCCACTGGGTCTGCTTAGTGGGTGGGGTTGGGGAACCCTGGCCAGCCCCGTCCCGCCCTGCCTAGCTGCATGTGCTGGGAATGTTCAATGTCTGAGCGCAGGCTGCCTGCTGCCAGCTGGCTCCTGAGGCTTCTTGGACCTCCCAGTGAGGTTATATCCACCAGGACCTGGGACCCCAACCCAGCCAGGCTGAAGCCCAGGGTGCTCAGTGTGCTAGGCAGGGGCTGCATGGCCTTGTGGGTATTTTGGGAGGATTAAAGAAGGGGCAGTGTGGGGCTTCAGGCTGTGATGGGGGTGCTGGTTTGAATCCCATGGGGATGAGCGGTTGTGGCCAGGTCCATCTTCTCTGGGATCAGGTGTCCTCCCCTGCACTGAAGGCGGTGGGCTCTGTACTTCCCCTCACAAGATGGAGTCACATGCCATCACATCATCACCCCCATGCTCACTGAGCCCAGAGGTGGAAGGGGAAGTCCTTCTATCCCAGTGTCTGCAGCCCCCTCCTCAGGAGTGGGGGTGGCAAGGACTCTGTTCCTAGACCCTGATGAGGGTTCACTCATTGCTACCTCTGTCCTATACCTCTCCCTCCCCATTAGTGTCACACCTCTGGGCCTTCTGCCACTGCCATGGGGGTCCCAGGGCCACTACTGTCCTTTCCTGCACAGGCTGGAAGGGAGGTCAACAGGGAAATGACACAAGAGCCAGAGGCTGGCTGCTGCTGGCTCCCCGACAGAGTCGCAATACGCTCCAAGTGCCTCACCCATCCTAACCTCCTCATTCTCCCCATGCCCCTGAGGTGGTGCACTGGTACAGCCTGGCACAGAGGGGCTGCTGGGGCATGGAAGTGAGTGATGTGTCAGGGTCCTACAGGCTGAGTGGACAGGCCAGCACAGACACAGGAGGTGGCCAGGGCTTGAACTGCACTTCCTGCCCTGTGCTGCGTCCCAGCCTTGTAGCTTCGCCCGCTTTGTAGCACAACCTGCATCCTGGCACTTCTGCAGCATTACCCAAAGCCCTTCTTAGCTGTATCTGGGAGAAAGGCTAGACACAGTCATGTGCAGGCGGGGACTGACAGTGCCTGGGACTCCAGAGCTGGTCTGTAAATAGAAACAAGCCAAGCTGAGGGTGGGCAGGGTGGCCTCAGGTACCCTTCCATTTTCAGGAGGATGAGGGGGCTGCCTGGCTGGGAAGCTTGGAAAAGACCCCTGCACAGTGTGAGGAAGGCCCCAGTTATTTCACTGGCCATTTCAGCCAAGCCCTCCTGCGTTTCCTGGCCGCCTCTCCTAGCAGGGCGCAGAGTCCCCACCTACTGACGGGAGGTGTCTTTGCCACATGTAAAACATATTTACCCCATCATATCATATCAAAAGCCTTAAATAAACTCCAAGTCCAAAATCCAAAAATTCTTCTTCATCTGTGAAATCTAGAATACAAGTTATCTGCTTCCAAAGTACAATGGTGGAACAGGCACAAGCTAGACATTTCCATTACAAATGGGAGAAACTGGAGGGAAAGAAGGGATAACAGGCACCAAGCAAATAAGCAGAACACATTACATTAGCTCTCAAAACTTGAAAATAATCCTCTGTTCTCTGAGACCATTTACACAATGGCCTTGTCCTCCAGACTCTAGGTATTGGCAACACTCTCTGGGTTCTGAGCAGAGGCCCTTCAGCTCTGGGCTTCAGCTCCGCCTTCTAGGCCCACTGGAACAGACAACTCCATTCCCTCACCTTTAGGTGCACCATTCTCCTAGTCCATCTGAGTTGCGACTCCACCCTTAGAAACACCAGAGGCCATGGCTCCACCCTTTGAAATACCAGAGGTTGTGACCATACCCTTTGAGACTGAGACAGCTTGGCATCCTATGTTCCTTGTCTCTTTAGCTTCTGCTTCCAGGTTCCTTGGCCTCTCAGCCCCTCAGGCCCACATCTGCCCTGCTGGGGCAGGTGTTCCAAAGCTCTGTAGCTCTGCTGATAAGTGCCTAGAGGCACCCTACTCTGCCAGTAAACTTCCACCAGAAGATACTCTGCTGTCTTGCTCTGTGGGTTTGCAAGCCTAGCTCCACTGATAAGTGCCTGAAGGCACCCTGCTCTGCCAGGAAGCCTCCCGCACAAAGGCACTCAGCTCTCTCTCTCCATAGGTCGGCTCCAGCACTGTTTTGCGCTGGTCTCCTGGTTCTGCTGCTTCTGGTTCTCTGCTGTTGCCACCAGTTCTCTGCTGCAGCTTCTCACCATCTGTGCCGTCTCTGGTGTTAACAGTTTTCCTCACTTCCTTCTGAGTCCTCTATCCATTCACAGTTTCAAAACTGCTTCCACATTTTAGGTATCTGTTAGAGCAGCCCCCTACTCTCCCGGTACCAAATTCTGTCTTAGTTATCTAGTGCTGCTGGATAACAGAAATACCACAAGAGGATGGTGTTAACAAACAGAAGTTTATTCTTTCATAGACTAGTAGGCTAGAAGTCTAAATTCAGGATGTCAGCTCCAGGGGAAGGCTTTCTCTGTCTGCTCTGGAGATTGTCATCAATCTTCCCCTGACCTTCTCCACGCAGGAACCTTGGGTCCAAAGGACACGGTCTGCTCCTGGTGCTGCCTTCTGGGTGGTATGAGGTCCCCCTGTCTCTCTGCTTGCTTCTCTCTTTTATATCTCAAAAGAGATTGGCTCAAGACACAATCCAATCCTGTAGATTGAGTCCTACCTCATTAATGTAACTGCCGCCTATCACACCTCATTGACACCATAGAGGTAGGATTTACAATACATTGGAAAATCGCATCAGATGGCAAAATGGTGGACAATCACACAATACTGGGAATCATGGCCTAGCCAAACTGATAACACATATTTTTGGGGGACATAATTCAATCCATGACAGGAGGTAAGTCCCATCCCATGGTGGCTGAGATGCTGGTTTCCCGAGGGGGACTGTGGGGTGCCCTCTTGAGGGCAAGCCACTCTGGAGGCTGTGGGCAGCACTGGGCTCAGGCCAAGCTGGGGGACACAGGTGGATCAGACCCCTTGACAGTGGGGGCACAGTGCTGGGAGGGGCTCCCTGGAGGGACCAGCTAGAGATGGTCTTTATTGGGAGGGGACTCCCAAGTGAGCAGGGAAGACTTGGGGGCAGCAATAGGAACCAGGACTGCCTGGCTCAGGGAGCTGTCTGAGCAAAGGTTTGGGGGACCGGGGGAGACCCAGGGTCGTATTTCTGAGGCTTTGGATCCAGTCTATTCTGCGGGGCGGGGGGTGGGCCCTGACTCTGCTCCCCACACTTGCCTAGAGCCATGAAGAAGCGGTACGCAGTGCTGGGCCTGGTGGCTGTTGTCCTGGTGGCCCTCATCACTGGCCTTTGCATCTGGCTGCCCTCATCCTCCCAGCACCCCAACCATGTGTACCCCAGGGCAGCTGTGGCCACGGATGCCAAGCGCTGCTCAGAGATTGGGAGGTAAGTGGGGCCACCTGTCCAGAGCAGGGCATGGGGTCCATGTGGGGACACAGGTCCTGGAGGACAGTCATTGCACATGGTCCTGGGCAGGACCCTCACTCCCCTGAGACTCAGTCCCCCCCCCC
>NW_004444093.1:2251987-2400677 GCF_000243295.1 Trichechus manatus latirostris | reverse complement strand
CACTGACTGCAATGAGGTGTCTGATGTGCGTGGAGTTGCCTGTCCCACCCGTGGACACTCTCAGCAGCCTCTGGTTAGTGGAAAAGGAGACACTGACCCTGAGAGCCACACCTGGCTGAGCCCCTTTCTCAGCTCTAAGGGTATCTGTCTTCTTGGATGAACTCTGCTGTTTTATTTTATTTTAGATTGATTCCTATCTCACATTATATACAAAACCTATCACCACTACCATCACCAGTTGCCATAAAAGTCAATTCCAACTCATAGTGCCCCTATGTGTGTCAGATAGAACTGTGCTCCATAGGGTTTTCAATGGCTGATATTTTGGGAGTAGATCACTAGGCCTTTTTTACAAGGCACCTCTGGATGTACTTGGACCTCCAACCTTTTTGTTAGCAGCTGAGCACATTAACCGCTTGTACCACCCAGGGACAAAAATCAGTTTTCACTTAACTAAAGACTTCAAACAGAAAAAATATTATTTTAATTAAAAAAACTACAATTTGCAATTTTTATCCAATGACAAAAAGCATCTTAGCTTGAAAAGGAGGAAACTATAAGGTCCCTGGTGGCGCAGTGGTTAAGAGCGGCAACTGCTAACCAAAAGGACAGCACTTCAAATGCTATGCGGCAGTTCTACTCTGTCCTATAGGGTCGCTATGAGTTGGAATCAACTCGACGGCAATGGGTTTGGTTTTTTGGATATAAGGTCCCTAGGTGGCACAAATGCTTTGCACTAGATTGCGAACCTAAAAGTTGGTGATTTTAATTACAGCCTAGAAAACGCTATGGAGCAGTTATACTCTGTAATATATGGAGTCACCATGAGTCAGATTTGGTTTGTTTTGGTTTATAAGCCCATCAGTTTTAGAGTTGTTGTTGTTAGTTGCCAGGGAGTCAATTCCAACTCATGGCAACTCTGTGTGTCAGAGTAGAACTCCTCCACGGGGTTTTCAAGGCCGTGAACTTTCAGAAGCGTATCGCCAGGCCTGTCTTCTGAGGTGCCTCTTGGTGGGTTTGAACTGTCAACCTTTTGGCTAGTAGTCGAGCGCTTAACTGTGTGTGCTACCCAGGGACTCCTGTTTCAGAGTTACATGTACTTAAAAAAAAAAAAAGGAACTCTTATGGGCTCCTCTTAGGTCCTCTGCGCAGGTGGGCAACTGGGTATGTGTGGGAGGTGGGCCCTGCAGGTCCTTACCACCCCCTATATGCAGGGACGCCTTGCAGGATGGCGGCTCAGCGGTGGATGCTGCCATCGCAGCCCTGCTGTGCGTGGGGCTCATGAACGCCCACAGCATGGGCATCGGGGGTGGCCTGTTCCTCACCATCTACAACAACACAATGAGTGAGTGCTGGTGGGGGGTGGGGGGCAAATGGCACATAAGGGTGGTCTATCTGGGGCTGGACTTCGGCTTCAGGAAGCACAGCAATTGCCCCAGGGCTCAGCGTGGGATGAAGGTCTGTGTGTTGGTCTGGCCTGCCTACCACCTACCTCTCCTTCCAGGAAAAGCTGAGATCATTAACGCCCGAGAGGTGGCCCCTGCGCTGGCCTTTGCCAGCATGTTCAACAGCTCAGAGCAGTCTCAGGAAGGTAAGGGCGCAGACGCTGGGCTGGGCTGGGCACAGTGCCTCACCCATGTGACCCCCTCCTGCCGGGTGCCAGAGGGGCAACTCTGGTAGCTGCTGCCACCCACCCCTTCCTGGCCCCAGAACACCCTCCCATAATAACAGCCAAGGCCATCGTCACAAGGGGTAAAGGGACAAGGACTTCTGTTACTCTGCTCAGACTCACCCTATACAAGAAAAGAGTAGTTATATTACAACAGCTCCCACTTATCAGGGCCTCACTGGACTGGCGCTCTGCTCAGGACTTTTCACCGATGAGCCCCTTGAATCCTCCCTGTACCCTTAAAGAAGGCGCAGTGAGGATTCCCATTTTACAGGTGGGCACGTGTAAATTGTGTAAGTTGACTGGGAGGTGGTGAAACCAGGATTGAACCGAGGCCATCTAAACCCCAGAGCCTGCGTTTTGAACAGGCATCTCAGGCCATCCATCCAGCCATTCGTTCATTTGCTCAGTTGCGGAATAGCTCTCTAGGCCTTCAGTCTGGGGCTCCCTTTTCTAACCTGGGCCTAAGCAGAGAAAGAAAAAACCACCAATTACCTTTGAGTCTACTCTGACTCATGGTGACCCCATGTGTGTCAGAGTAGAACTGTGCTCTATAGGGTTTTCAAAGGCTGATTTTTTGGAAGTAGCTTGCCAGGACTTTCTTCTGAGGTGCCTCTGGGTGGTCTCGAACCTCCAGTCTTTGGGTTAGCAGGTTAGCAGCAAGAATGGTAACTGTTTATACCATCTAGGGGCTCCCTAATCAGAGAGGAGGAACCCGAACTCCCCAGGCAGCCGAGGGGAGGCCAGTGGCCACCAAGGGGTACTGGCTAAATTGAGGGATGATAAGATGGAAAGGAAGGAGTGGGGACACCAGCCATAGTGGGTTCAATCCCCAGGC
The DNA here is from genome assembly GCF_000243295.1 of Trichechus manatus latirostris. Taxonomy (NCBI): domain Eukaryota; kingdom Metazoa; phylum Chordata; class Mammalia; order Sirenia; family Trichechidae; genus Trichechus; species Trichechus manatus. Next base: position 2,398,170 of record NW_004444093.1, on the reverse strand, counting down.
TGCAGGCTCTGCCCTGTAGGCTGACCCTAGGTAGTCCCTGCGGGTGAAGCCTCCCCAACAGAATCTTTATATTTTACCAGTTGAGAAACTTGCAGAGTGTAGAGATGAAATCATTTAGAGTGTAAAAATGCTGCAATCTGATAAACTTAGCAGCCTATGGGATCTTGGAATTCATTTATTTAACTGAAGCTTATCGAGCATCTCTTATAGTGCCGGGGCTGTTCCCTAAGCCAGGGTACAAAACACAGTAGATAAAATCCATGTCCTGGTCAAGCTGTCATTCCGGGTGGAGGAGAGAGGACTACCAGACGGTGAAAAGTGCTAGGGAGGGAAGCAGATGAGATTAGGGAATGGAAGTCTGAGCAAAGGCCCAGAGGCAGTGGTGCGGGCATGGGGGAAGGTAGGAACCTGCTGGGAGCTAGGAGGCTGCATCGAGTGCACAGGGACAGGGTGGGGTCAGAGGGTGCAGCCCAGGTCACAAAGACCCCGCCTTCTGTGTGAGTGAGGTGGAGGTCCTGGCATGTCTGAGTGGAGGAGGGTAGGCTCTGATTCATGCCTGCCGAGGTCACTGCAATAATCCAGGAGAAGGAAGAGGGTGGTGGGAAGGCGCTGATGCTGAGCTCACTCACAGGGACCAACCAGGGCTGGCCTACAGGGCAGAGCCTGCAGCTGGGAGATCAGACCAGCAATGGCTGGCGCCTTCACGCCTTCCGCTCCATTTTAAGCCTCAATCTGTTCAGTCTCTTTTGAGCGGCGCCCTCTGGTGGCCATTGGCCTCCCCTCTGCTGCCTAGGGAATTATAGCAGTTAAGAGCTCGGCTGCTAACCGTAAGATCGGCAGTTGAAATCCACCAGCCGCTCCTTGGAAACACTATGGAGCAGTTTTACTCTGTCCTATAGGGCCACTATGAATTGGAATCGACTGGACAGCAGCGAGTTTCTGCTTAGGGAGTCCCCTGGGTGGCACAAACGGTTTGCAATCAGCTATTAACCTAAAGGTTGGCAGTTCAAACCTACCCAGCAGCATCACGGATGCTGGCTATCTGCTTCTGTAAAGATTACAGCCAAGAAAAGCCTGTGGCAACCCCAGAATCGACTCGATGGCAATGGATTTGGCTTTGTATTTTTCTCTGTTTAGGGCAGGTTATAAAAGGGAGGCCCTGCCCCATACTCTTGAGGGCTATCCCCAAAAGTGAGCAAATACACAAATTAATGATTATTCAGTCTGCAGATTTGCCAACAGGTTGGGCGTGATGTGGGCGAGAGGTGTCTACAATGACCCCTCGGAGGAGCTGAAATGCCCCTGTCATCTCAGGGTGGAAGCAGGCCAGTGCATAGGGTGAAGGCCACCGCTGCCCCTTTCTGGGTAGAGGGGAGCGCTCATGTGAGGAGCTGGGTCTGCTTCCAGTGGAACCATGGGCTCCTCAAAGGTCAGAGGGCAAGACCTCTTATGGTCAGATGGGGAAACTGAAGCCCAGAGAAGGAACAGGGCAGAGATTTGTTCAGGAGGGTGGAAAAGAGCAATGGGACTGGCTCAGCCTTGGCGGGTGGCCTGGGCTTGAGCTGGAGTCAGGGCCAGACCCGCTCTGGCTTTGGAATGTCCTGGTGGAACCCATCAGTCTTATGGAATGAGCGGCTATGCCATAGCCTCACTGAACAACCGTGGGCCTGCCACAGGATTCAGACACAGATGCCCTGTGGAGACAGAATCTGGTCCTGGGACAGCGAAACTCAGCATCCGCATTACCACGCCTCCCTCCATGCCCGTGCCCAACATGCCTAATTGATCCACACTCTGCCTGCCAAGCCCACATATGATCTAGAATCCATTTCCTTCCTGAGTTCCACTGGCCCCATGTGAATGGGTCAGGGGAAGGTGAATGGGATGCTGCCCACCGAGACACCTCTTAGCTGTGGCTGCCCACCAGGCCTGTCTCTCCACAGGGGGGCTGTCGATAGCGGTTCCAGGGGAAATCCGAGGCTATGAGCTGGCACACCGGCGGCACGGCCGTCTGCCCTGGGCCCGCCTCTTCCAGCCCAGCATCCAGCTCGCCCGTGAGGGCTTCCCTGTGGGGAAGGGCCTGGCTGCAGCCCTGGAGAGAAGCCGGGGCACCATTGAACGGCATCCTTTCCTGTGGTATGTCTGTGTGTAGCCAGGTCCCTGGGACACAGGTGGGGACAGGTGTGGCCCCAGGGGCCCTGCAGGTGGTGAGCTGATGAATACACAGGACAGAGAGGTACAAGTTATTCCTACCACGTATAAGGACACATCCTGAGCCTGGGGCTTGGGGCCCCAGCAAACCCCATGGTCGGCCTGGTTGGGACCCTTGGAGGCATGGGATGGACTATCTAGGAGGGGTACCCGGGAGGATGTCCCCAGTTGAAAGGCTACCCACCTGCAGAAGGGATGTGACCATTCTGTGGCCTTGTTTTCCTGGTGTGGGTGGGCTGGACCGTGAGGGTCCTCCCCACAGCCTACCTCACCTTAGCACCCTCTGCCCAGCGAGGTGTTCTGCCGGAACGGGAAGGTGTTGCAGGAGGGGGAGCGAGTGGTCATGCTAAGGCTGGCCAGCACGTACGAGACGCTGGCCCTTGAGGGTGCCCAGGCCTTCTACAACGGGAGCCTCACAGCCCAGATTGTCCAGGACATCCAGGCAGCCGGTGAGTGGGCAACTTGGGCTAGGGCAAGGGGCTCCACACAGGAACCCTGGGCTGAGGGCCTAGGGCAAGGGGCTCCATAGCAAGAGGCTGAGCTGGGATGGGCAGGGCTCTTGGGGAGGGTCAGGGCCATGGGGTACTGCAGCTCCTGCTTAAGTCAAAGCGGAGAGGATGTGCCATTCCAGAGAAAGCCCCCAGAGGATAAATACAGGAGGAGCAGGAGCCTTCCTTGGTGAGGAAGCCCTAAGGCACAGACTGAGGATCTAAGAGGCTTCCCAGAGGAGGTAATGCCTGAACTGCAGACGGTGGACTTTGCCAAGTAGAGAGAGGAATGGCATTCCTGGCAAACGGAACAGTTCAGGCTGAGGCCTGGAGAGAGCGGGCTTCACTCCCCACAAATGAGGGTGGGCTTGGTGAGTGTCTCAGTCTGGGTTCTCTAGAGGCAAAACCAGTGAAATGCATGTATATATGGAGAGAGAAAAGAGAGAGAGAGAGAGGGTAGGAAGAGGAGGGGAGAGAGAGAGTGTGCTCATTCTGGACCATGAGACAGATCATCCATTTATACTCTGGAGGCAGACCACACCCCCAGGGAAACTCCCCTTTCAACTAATTGGTTGATCACATCAGATCACATCATGGAAGGTGACATGAGGTGACATTATGGAACAGCTACCAGTCCAGCATCTGGCCACACCACTGAGAGTCAAAGCCTAGCCTAGTGGACGCATACAATTTTCCACCACAGTGCGAGAGGCGGCCGAGGGACAGTGTCCCGGGTGAGGGGGGCTCTGATGGGCTTGGGCTCTGAAAGCCTTTCTCAGGTGCTGTTTTGTCAGCATTTCCTGGTGGAGGATGATTAGCATGTTAACTTTGCCACTGACGCAGTGTAAATTCCCTATCTGTCTAGAGCCAGTCCCTCCAAAGATTCTTTAAGAGTCTTTGGCCATCCACCCCTGGAGAAGAGGCAGGACAGTGGGAGATGGGAGCAGATATTTTCCATTTAGAAAGGAAAGACCAGGAGGCCTGTGAGGCAAGCGGCCAAGGGTGGCTGGCCTGGTCCTGGCCGTGGAGAGTTGGGCCCCACTAGGGAGAGCAGGGAGGACTTGGGTAGGTTGCTGAGAAGGTGGGAAGCAGAGGGAGCTAGGGCCCTCGAGAGTGGGCAGGGTCTTAGCTTGATGACCCCATGCCCCCTGCCATGTTGCAGGCCTACTTCCCTATGATGCAGTCCTGCCCCCACCATGATGCAGCCCTGTCCTCCCCATGATGCAGCCCTGCCCATGCATGGTGCAGCCCTGCCCCCCTCACCATGGTGCAGCCCTGCCTCCGCCCCCCACCATGATGCAGCCTTGTCCCTTCCGTGGCATAGCCCTGTCCCACCTGTGGCATAGCCCTATCCCTCTCATAGTACAGCCCCATCCCCACCCCCATGGTGCAGCCTCCCCTGCCCCCAGATGGCACAGCCCTGCCCCTGTGTCCATCTGAGCTGCTGTCCTGTTGCAGGGGGGATTGTGACGGCTGAGGACCTGAACAACTACCGTGCTGAGCTGATCGAGCACCCACTGAACATCAGCCTTGGAGACTCTGTGCTTTACATGCCTAGTGCCCCACTCAGCGGGCCCGTGCTGGCCCTCATCCTCAACATCCTCCAGGGTGAGCCTGCTCCAAGGGCCTGCCCGCATCTGTCCAATCTGTCCAATACACATGACTGAGTGCCCACAAGTGCCTGCAGGGGGCAGTGCAGAGTGACCAGGGCCATGATGGGTGGGAGGTGGGAGCAGTGTCCAGGGGGTAGTAGCCCTGCAAAATCAGGGCTCCAGGGCTGGGGGCACCTTCTGTGCCTGGGAGCCTGAGGCCCATGCTTAGACTGGCCCTTCGCCAGCTTTACCCTAGTCCACCCTCACAGTAGTCCCCAGGTGGCCACAGATGGTTATTTAATTTTCAGCCTTTCCCTTCTCGAGGTTGGCAAAAGCACTCAGGGAGGCATGAGGTGCCCGGGCACCAGGAGAGAACAGAAGGTGTCCCCCTGCCAACACGGGCCTGGTTCTGTTCAACCAGGGTACAACTTCTCCCAAGCGAGCGTGGAGACCCCTGAGAAGAAGGGCCAGACGTACCACCGCATCGTGGAAGCCTTCCGGTTTGCCTATGCCAAGAGGACCCTGCTTGGGGACCCCAAGTTTGTCAATGTGACTGAGGTTAGGCACCCAAGCCTCAGGCTGGCTTTACTGATATACTTGCTTCCCAGACTCTTGTTGTGGGCCTGCTCTGTGCCAGGGATAGGAAAGTGACCTGGGGCCCTAGAGTACTGGCTGCTGTCCCCACAGAGCTCACAGCATGAGGAGGGCTGGGGAGACAGGCTCCACAACCGGTTCTTAGCGCGCCCTCTGCTCTGGCCACCCTTCTACCTTGGGACCTTTGCACATGCTGGCCCTCTGCCCCAAAGGCTCTTTTCTGTGGTCAGAGTGAGGTGAGAAAAGCACAGGGTGCTGGAGCCCCCAGGGTGGCTTCCCTAAGCAGGTAATGAGAGGATGGGTATGCCAGTGGGTACACCTGGGGATCTGTCACCCCCAGGAACCAACATACTTCACATATCCTCACCCTCATCATGTCCCTTCCTGCGCAGGCCCTCGAGTTCCCCCCGGCCTCCTTTGATCCAGGATCAAAAAGGCTCACGCTTTGCAGTTGCCCACTGTGTCTCTCTAGTCTTGTAACCGAGACTAGACCCCTTGGCTGTTCTGAAGATGCTTTACATACCAGAGCCATTCCCTTGCAGAATGTCCACATCCTGGGATAATCGGGAACTCTGGGGGTGTTGCTCAAACCTTTGTGGACATCTCCTTTGCAGGCCTCCAGGACTCCTTCCTTGGGGCGCTTCCTCAGGCCTTGGGGACCATAACAGTATTTTTTTTTTTTTTTAATCAGCCCTTTAAAAATGTAAAAAGCATTCTTTGCCCAAGCGCCGTACAAAGACAGGTTAGATTTGGCCCCAGCTGCTTTGAGGTTTCCTCCCTCATCTGCTAACTCTTACCTGGTTACATGGTTACCCAAGGTAGGCTGTGGCTCTGGGCCCTGGGCCTCCTCTCTTCTCTGCTCTTGCTGCTTGGGAGACCTCATCCAGGCTCACAGCTTTAAATAGCCTTCTGTATACCACGTGGGTCAGTGGTAGAATTCTTGTCTCCCATTCGGGAGACCTAGGTTCGATTCCTGGCCAATGCACCTCATATGCAGCCATCACCACCCATCTCTCAATGGGGGTTTGCATGTTGCTATGATGCTGAACAAGTTTCAGCGGTGCTTTCAGACTAAGGCAGATGAGGAAGAAAGGCCTGGTGATCTGCTTCTGAAAATCAGTCAGTGAAAACCCTATGGATCCTGTTGTGCATGGGGACCCACCCAAAGGCAGCTAACAACAACAACGTACTCATGTCTGCTCATTAATCTCCCAGCTCTGACCTCACCCGTAAGCTCCACACATGTAGGTCCACCCACCCACCTGCGACAGGCTTGGCAGTGTCCAATGGGTGGTACACAAGTCCAACATCAAGCTCCCGCTTGTTCCCAGCCTTGCATCTCTTCAGTGTCCACCTCCCTGGTAAAAGCAACTTTAGGCCACAGGCTTTGGGTCTTTCTTGGTTCCTGGCTGAGCCACCCTCCTATCTTGCCTGGCTCCACCCCAGTTGGGCTCTACCCTTATCCCCACACAGCAGCCAGAGGAAGCCTGTGAAAACACCCCCAGGGTGCTTAGTGTTCCGCTCCAATTCCTGTCCTTCAGGGCAAAAGCCGAAGTCCTTATGGGTCTACAAGGCCCCATGGGATTGGCCCCACTGGCATCCTCAGCCTCCTCCCCCTAACCACATTCCTCCTTTGCCTGTCATTCACAGGCCTAGCACCATCTGCCTCAGGGACTTGGCATTTACTCTTCAGGCCTCATTTGGTGCTCTTTTCTGATGTCACCTCCTCCGAGAAGGCTTCCCTAACCACTTCCTATCCCACTTGCACCCTTGCCTGCTGTTGTGCTTCCTGCCTCCCACGGAGGCAGGGACGTGTGTATCTGTTCCCTGGTGACCCCCCTGAGCCCCTAGTTCCCAACCAGCACAAGCACCATACATGTCTGCATAAAAGAATAAATGAATGCGGTGAGAGGCTGGGTCTTAAGGGACAGATGGACAGCTGATCAGAGCTGCCGGAGTGCAGCAGAGATAGAGGCTGGAGAAGGGCCAGTCATATGGCCGTGTGAGGCACCCGGCCCACCCCTGAGAGCCACGGGGGCTTTAGGGTGTTGGAGGGTTGTGGTCAGAGCCATGGTCGAGGACTTTGTGAGACTTGCTCGCACAACCCTGTGCCCCGTCCCCACCCCCTCCCACCTCCTCAGGCCAGCTCTGGGGTCTCAGCAGGTGGTCCACAACATGAGCTCCGAGTTCTTCGCTGCCCAGCTTCGAGCACGGATCTCAGACGACACCACGCACCCCATCTCTTACTACGAGCCTGAGTTCTATACGCCTGATGACGGGGGCACAGCGCACCTGTCTGTGGTCTCTGAGGATGGCAGCGCCGTGTCCGCCACCAGCACCATCAACCTCTAGTAGGGGCTGCCAGCTGCCTGGGAGGAGGGTGGGTGGGAGAAGTGGGGAGAAGCGGAGGGGGCAGAGGCTGGCTGCTGTCTTCCTACCATCCCAGAGGTGGGTGTGGGCGGGGCCAGCGTGGACGCAACTGGCAGGAACGTGGGACCCCAGTGCGGTGGGGGTGGGGGCAGGGGGCGACGGGTTGGTGAGGGCCTGCGTGGCGTGGCCCGTGGTGGGGGCGGCGGTGAGCAGCAATCTAACGCTGCTACTCTGCAGCTTCGGCTCCAAGGTCCGCTCTATGGCCAGTGGGATCCTGTTCAATGACGAGATGGATGACTTCAGCTCACCTAGCATCACCAACCAGTATGGGGTGCCCCCCTCACCTGCCAACTTCATCCAGCCAGGTATGGGAAAGGGGCTTGGGCTGGGTGGGGCTGCATCCCAGGCAGCCCGGCTAACCCTGTCCTCACCCCTCCTGCTGGCCGCAGGGAAGCAGCCCCTGTCCTCCATGTGCCCGTCGATCATCGTGGGCCGTGATGGCCAGGTCCGCATGGTAGTGGGTGCCTCTGGTGGCACGCAGATCACCACAGCCACCGCGCTGGTAAGTGCCACCCCCCACCCCCTCCCACTTCCACCCCGGCCACGCTGACCCCTTTCCCCCACTCCCCAGGCTATCATCCACAGCCTGTGGTTTGGCTACGATGTGAAGCAGGCAGTGGAAGAGCCCCGGCTGCACAATCAGCTCCTACCCAATACTACAACACTGGAGAGACACATGGACCAGGTGGGTGGTGGGCGGGAAATGGAGTCACCCAGGCTGGCATTGTGAGCCTTTGGGCAGTGAGGGCCAGCTCTCCTGCTCCAACGGGATCCACAGATACAGCTGCCCCAACTCGCTGTCTTGGCCACGCAGCCAGAAGTGGCCCAGAAGGCGTGGCTAGGATGCTGTGGGCCCCGCTGAGACCCCCTCTCCCCTCACCAGGCAGTGACTGCAGCCCTGGAGAGCCGGCACCACTACACTGAGGTCACATCCACCTTCATCGCTGTGGTGCAGGCAGTTGTCCGCACGGCCAGTGGCTGGGCGGCTGCCTCAGACTCACGGAAAGGCGGGGAGCCTGCTGGCTACTGAGTGTGCAGGGCGACCAGGCTGACCCAGGGACGAGATGCCTGCTAGGGCCAGGAGCGGGACTTTGGGGGCCTGCTTTCCCCGGGAATGGCCGAGCAGTGCAATAAATGGGGCTGCAGTGCCAGGCTCTGGGCAGCCTCGTGGCCTAGCCTCAGCATCCTTGTGTGTGAATGGAGCGGTCTGCTAGGGAGGGGTGAGAGGTGGGGTCGTGGTTGCTGGAGCAGCAGGCAGAGTGAGGCTCACCCTAAGTCCTGGGCCTGGTAGTACCACTTCTTCGTGTGGGCCATGAGAAGGCGCCCCACTCTGGCTAGGAAAGGTGGGGGGTTGTTTACCTGGGCAGGTTTTAGGAACTGGGTCCAGCCTTCTCAGCCCTGTTGGCCAGCAAGGGAGGCATGGTGCCCAGCTCATGCTGCGAGAATGTGGGGAGGGGAGGTGAAGCTGAGGTCTAGGGGGGCGGGGGAAGAAGCTTCTCAGGGGATTGGGCAAGAGACTGGAGCAAAACATGCTGGCTGGAGCCCAGCCTGGGGCTTTCCCAGCACAAACCCGAGTGCACCCAAGCTGGAGTCAGCTCCAGAAGGAGACCTGGTTCCCAGGGATCAGCGGGCTGGGAGCAGAGCCCAGGTCCCCAGGGGTCAGGGGGCTGGCTGGGGACTCGGCCAGAAAGGGCCAGTTTGGAAGGAGACCCAGTGGACTGCTTCTCCAGTCCCTCCCAGCAGGGGTGGATTACCCAATAAGCAAGGTAAGTCTGGGCTTACTTGTGCTTATTTCCTAATCTGTGGTGAACAATCTCACGTGGGTTTCAGCCCGAGTGTGATGCCTATTCCTCTACCTGGGTCATTGCTCAGGCAGCCTCTGGCCCTGGCCTCCAGGCCCTGTCCCCCGCATCCCTGGACTTGGGGCTCTAGGGTGGGTGGGTGTGCTGGCCACGGCCAGAGAGGCACTTTGGCTCCTGATTGAATGATGTCACTGAGATGAGAGGGTCGAGTGGGGACAAGAGAGGAGCCTGTATCCCCTGCCCCAGGCACCTTGGGACCAGACTCCAGGAAGACCCACCCATCACAGCCTGTAGGGCCCAGGCTGGCCAGGGCTCTGGACCTGGAAGCATGTCCACTGGGCCTCGGGTTCTCTGCTTCACCAGGTCACAGCCCCACGTCTGAGTGCTGAGGGCTCAAGTGGGGAGGAAGTGGGGAGGCCATGGAGGGATGTGGGTGGGTGCCCGGCACAGTCAAAGGGGCACCTAGTGGTCCTGACTCCCCGGCTGCCTCCCAGGTGGGCACGCTGAGTGAGGCTGGGGAAGGCAGGGCCGGGCTGGTGTCCCCAGGGGAGAAGGCACTGCATGGGCAGGAATATCCTGAAGCATGGATGGATAGAGTGTCTGGGAGGACAGAGATGCAGGCAGGGGTGGGGGCCCAGGACAGCAAGCTCCAGTACAGATGGTCTGGGGGTCACTGGTGCCCAGGGTGGAGTGCACGCACTGTCTCTACCCCACCCAGGTGTATCACGGTCCCAGCTGTCTGGTGTTCTTTTGTCTGCCTGCTCATTGTGCAGACTGGGAAGCTGGGGACTCCCAGCCCCCAGGCCAGGCTGTGGCTGAGCTGGGACTTGAACTGGGTCCTGAGTGGCATGGCCTTGGGCCCCCTTCTGCTGCTTCCTGGCCCCTGCAGCCCCACCTCTGTACCCCAGACCCCTGTCACCCTCTTGCTCTGCCCAGAGGCATTGTCTGACAAGACAGGCGCCTGCCCTCTCTTGGTCTGGTCCAGGGGATCCCCGTTCGAGCCCTAAGCCCTGCTTCCCATCTTCTATGGGAACTGGAAATGACTGTGAGAAGCCCTCAGCATTTGGGGTCAGCCTGGGCACCATGGGCAGCAGCAGCGTTGGCACCACAAGGCTGGCTCCGGACAGCCAGGCTGGCTGCTTGCTCAGCAGTGAGAGAGTTAATGGCGTGAGCGCTGCTCCTTTCTGGGAGGAAAACTCCCCACAGACGCCCAGCTGCTGCCCCCCTCCGCCCCCCACCCCCCTGCCAGGGCCAGCAAGGCTTTGAAAACTGGAAGTTTGGGTGTGTGGCCAGTGATTCCTCTCGTGGCCAGCTCGAGCGAGTGCTGGGAGGGGGCAGCAGCCCTGCCACCGCCACCACTGTCTGTCCATTGACCTGTCCCATCTGTCTGCCTGGCTGTCCGCTGCTCATCTATAAACCTGTCTGTCCATCCACTGGAAGCCTGTCTTTGTTCAGTTGTCTATCTGTCCAGCCTTCTTGTACTATCCCATCTGTCCAGCTGTCTGGCTTTCTGTTGAGCCATCTGCTTGTCTGTCTCTGCCCACCATCTATTTGTCCATCCGTCTAATAATCTGTGAGTTCACGTGTGCCTCTTCTGGTCCATCTCTCCATTAGTCTGTCCCGTGGCCTGTCAACCCATTTGCCTCCCTTCCCCCAGGCTGTGGAGCCATGGCTCGGGGCCATGGGGCCACAGTCAGCCTGGTGCTGCTGGGGCTTGGGCTGGCCCTGGCCATCATCGTGCCCGCCGTGGTCCTCTCCCGCCACCACACCCTCTGCGGTCCTCACGCCTTTGCCCACGCGGCTGTAGCTGCCGACTCCAAGGTCTGCTCGGACATTGGACGGTGAGTAAGGAGGGTGGGAGCTGTGTGGCCCTGGGCAGTGGTAAGAGCCTGGTGAGGTCTGTGTGTCGGCATGCATGGGCCAATGGGTTTGCTCCAGCACCCAGCTGCTGGCTGCTGGGATGTAGCTCGGGTCTATCTTCACACTAGTGGGAAACGGGGACTCAGACAGGGTACTGGGGGCAGTGCCACCTGTCTGGCCCAGCCTGACCCCCATGGTGGATGCTAGGAGTGCCAGTTCTCTGAGGCTGGCATCCTCTCCTGGGAGTGTGGCCGAGGGGGTCCAGGGTACAACATGTGAGTACTAACCTGCCTGGGGTGCACACGATGTTGCTCAGGCCAGTCCCTGGGGCTGGAGAGGACCCTCATTCCACCCTGGCCTGTGTCTCTGAGTCACTCAGACCTAGAAAACCGGCCTCTGTGGCGCCACATCCTCCAAGTTCCCAGATCCTGGCGCTGGCGCTGGGCCCTTGGCCAGCAGCAGGCGGAGCAACTCTGTGATGTTTGAGGGGACTGCAGCTGGCGTTTCTCACCCCTCTTCCAGGAAGCCCAGCCCTAGGGAGGCCTTGCTGCCTCTCCCCTGCCCCCCACCACTGTAGCCGAGTCTGCTTCCTGGAATATTTGCCTCGAAGGTCACTGTAGGAATCCAAAGTGCTTTGTCACTGAGAGGAACAGTGCCTAAGTAGGGGGACTGTGGCCAGGGCTCTGTGCCCTGCTCCTGACATCCCCACCCTGCAGGCTTTCTCCTTCATTTGTGCATTTGTTCGTTCATTCCTTCCCATTTTCATCTGTCCATCAGTCCCTGCCCCAGCTGCTCATGCCAGCATCTGGGCCCCTACCCTCCCTTGCCTGGCTCTCTGGGCCTTCCCAGGGCCTCCTGTCCTGTCCCCTCCCCTTGACAGTCACTGAGGTGGCACTGGGGGGGCTTGCTTTTTAGTGGGAGGCCCAGAGACAGACATAAAACCAGCGAGCCCAGGGGGAGCGGAGGGAGCCCCTACTCCAGGAGAGCCCCTTCCCTGCTCTGGAGGACTGTTGGGCAAAGATGTGGAGCCCATGTGAGGCCAGGGGTCTCCCCCAACTACTCTCTCTCTGTGAAGAGAGAAGAGGGCAGATGTGGCTTCCCCCCAGTGTTTTCTTGTCAAACAACATTCTCTGCTTCCTGTTCTTGTTTGAAGAAGCTAGGAGTGGGAGGGAGCCTGGGGCTGGCCCCAGCTGCTGATGTGGAACAGGGGGTCACACAACCCCTGCCTCAGGAAGGCGGAAGGGGCTGGTGCAGCATCCTCACCGCCAAGTCCCTCCTGCGGAGTCTCTGCACTCCCAGTGGCTGCTCTGCAACAGGGTCTTCTGGGGGCAGCCCAGCCTCCTTACCCATTGCCCTCCCACACCCTATCTCCTTCCACCCCATCAGCACCGGGGTGTCTGCTGTAGCTGGGCCCTGGGTGAGAATTCCTGCTCACCATGCCCAGTAGATGTACAACAGGCTCATGGTGGCAGGTCCCTTCCCTCCAGTCTGTCACCCCAGTGTGATGCTTCTGTGCAAACTAGGTTTGGGTGCAAACTAGGTGTTCTGAGGCTCCGAGTGAGGGCCTGACTGTGAAGGAGACAGCATGAGCTTTGGTGCGGGGGCTTTGTGCCATCTGCCTGCTGTGGCCTCTCAGAGATGCCGCCCTCCTCCCATCCTCCATGGAGTCCTTGTGCCACTTGGCTCATGAAGAAGTTAGGGCCTTCACAGAGGGGCTGCCTGGTGTCACCAAGTGGGGGATAAGCTGGGGGTGGCATTCAAGCCTGCAGACTCCCAGACCATCATTCCCACCCCTGCTCCCCAGCTGCAGCCCCTGTAGGGGTGGGAACTCTCCAGGGCTGAGGGAGGGGGTGAGGTCTTTCCAGAGCCCCCCACCAGCTGCCCTGGACAGAACTGCCTGCCCAGGCCCCAGGCTTGGCCCATAAAGGCCAACTATGTGTGGTGGAGGAGACTAGTGGAGGGGTCACCCTCTAGGGGACTGGGCTCTGGGCTGGCATGGGAGCGACAGCTGGGCCCTGAGAGTTAGGTCTCATCAGCTGCTCCAGGCCCCCCCAGGACACAGTCAGAGTGGGGGTGGGGACAGGGACTCTGGACAAGTGGCTGTGCCACCTTAGCCTCAGTTTCCTCATCTGTGAAATGGGCTCATGTGGGCATTTCCCTCACGGGGTGGCTGTGAGCATGAAGGGCTCCCTCATCACAGCAGCCACTCAGAAGCATTACCTTCATCTTAGCTTGGTCTGGGCGTGGGGTCAGCCTCTCAGGACCTAGGGCTAGTGTCCAGGGTCAGAGTGAATGCTCTGACCTCACTCTGGGGAATGCTCAGAGGGGATAGGGTGTGGCCCCAGTCCCCTTCCCCCAGGGCCGTGGCTCTTGGTCCCACCCCTTTTTTCCCCTCCTAGCCCCACCTGGGTCTGTGACCCTGTGCTCCCACGCCAGCTTGCCAGGAAATACCTGAGTTTCCTCCCCTCTGGAGCTCAGGCCAAAACAGCCTGTGCACTGGGATTGTGCGCAAGTGTGTGCACGTGTGAGCACACGTGCGTGAGAGTGGTAGTGACAGCAGCCCCATGGGGAGAGGCACATTAGACAGGTGTGATTATTCTGCATGGCATCTTTGCACAGCAGAGGAAACCCAGGCTCAGGGAGGGAGAGCCACTTGCCTGGCGTCATGCAGCTGGGGAGCAAGAACTCTGCAGACATTGATGGGTCTGTGGCACATGTAAGTGTGTGTTTGGTTTGCATAACACTTTTGTCCTAATCGACTATGAATGGAGCCACCTACTATGTACCACTGTTCTAGGGACACAGCCATCACCAAGATGCACAAAAATTCTGACTTCTTGTTTGGGAAGACAGACAATAGACAAATACCATACCTAATGTTTGGGGCTGAGAACTGATCATTGGCCATCTGGATGTCCTCTCTGTGAGTTTCTATTCAAATCTTCTGTATTGAAATCTTTTGTCCATTTTTCTATCAACTTGTATATTAAATGCATTTTCTGCATGATTGAGACAATCAAATAATTTCTCTTTTAAAAAATGCAGTGAATGTTTTACCACCCTGCATTCTGGAACAAACCCCACTTGTTGGTGACTTAATATCACTTGTGTATATCACTAGATGTGATTTGCTAATATTTTGTTTAAGATTTTTATACTTATGCTCATGAATAATATTTCCTTTCTTGTAATATCCTTGTCAGGCTTTGGTATCAAGGTTTTACTGGCCTCATAAAAAGAGCTTTTATTTATTTACTTATTTTTAAGATCGATATACTTCATCCTTTAAATGTTTAGAAGAGTTTACTGGTTAAGCCTTCTGAGCCTGAGTTATGTGTGTGTGAAGGCTTTTAAATGATGGATTCTATCTCTTTAATTGATATAAATTGATCAGGTTTCAATCAGGAAAACAATACCATTTATAAAAGTTCCTAAAAAAATAAAATACTTAGGAATACATCTAACCAGGGAGGTAAAAGACCTGTACAAAGAAAACTACAAAACACTATTGCAAGAAACCAAAAGAGACCTACATAAATGGAAAAACATACCATGCTCATGGATAGGTAGACTCAACATTGTGAAAATGTCAATTCTCCCCAAAGCAATATACAATTACAATGCAATCCTGATCCAAATACCAGCAGCATTCTTTAACTGGATGGAAAAATGAATCATTAACTTTAAATGGAAAGGAAAGAGGGCCCAGATAAGTAAAGCACTATTGAAGAAGAGAACGAAGTAGGAGACCTTGCACTACCCGACCTCAGAAACTACTATACAGCTATGGTAGTCAAAACAGCCTGGTACTGGTACAATGACAGACACATTGACCAATGGAACAGAATCAAGAACCCAGATATAAATCCATCCACTTACAGTCACCTGATCTTTGACAAAGGCCCAAAGCCCATTAAATGGGGAAAAGACAATCTTTTTAACAAATGGTGCTGGCAAAACTGGATGTCCATTGTAAAAAAATGAAACAGGACCCATACTTTATATCATACACAAAAATTAACTCAAAATGGGTTAAAGACCTAAATATAAAACCAAAAACTAAAAATAATGGAAGAAAAAATAGGGTCAATGGTAGTGGCCCTAATATATGGCATAAATAGGATAAAACTCATAACAATACACAAACACCAGAAGATAAGCTAGATAACTAAGATCTTGTAAAAATTAAACACCTATGCTCATCAAAGGACTTCTTCAAAAAAGTAAAAAGAGAATCTACAGACTGGGAAAAAAATTTTGACTGTGACATACCCAACAAAGGTCTAATCTCTAAAATCTATAGGAAAATCCAAGACCTCTACAACAAAAAGACAAATAATCCAGTTAAGAAATGGGCAAAGGAAATGAACAGACACTTCACCAAATAAGACATTTGGATGGCTAACAGACACATGAGGAAATGCTCATGATCACTAGCCATTAGAGAAATGCAAATCAAAACCACAATGAGATACCATCTCACCCCGACACTACTGGCATGAATCAGAGAAAACAGAAAATAACAAATGTTGGAGAGGCTGCGGGGAGATGGGAACTCTTATGCACTGCTGGTGAGAATGCAAAATGGTACAACCATTTTGGCAAACGATATGGCGCTTCCTTAAAAAGCTAGAAATAGAAATACCATATGATCCAGCTATCCCACTCCTAGGAATATATCCTAGAGAAATAAGAGCCATCACATGAATAGACATATGCACACTCATGTTCATTGCAGCATTATTCATAATAGCGAAAAGATGGAAACAACCTAAGTGCCCATCAACAGATAAATAGATAAACTATGGTACATATGCACAGTGGAATACTATGCAACGATGAAGAACAATGATGAACCTACAAAACATCTCACAACATGGATGAATCTGGAGGGCATTATGCTGAGTGAAATAAGTCAATCACAAAAGGACAAATACTGTATGAGACCACTATTATAAAAACTCATGAAAAGATTTACACATGGAAAGAATCTTTGATGATTATGATGGGGGGTTGGGGTGGGGAGGGAAAAACATTAACTAGACAATAGATAAGTGGTAACTTTGGTGAAAGGTTAAGTCAGTACACAATACTGGGGAAGTCAGTACAACTGGACCAAGGCAAAGTCATAGAAGATTCATAGACACATCCAAACTTCCTAAGGGACCGAGTTACTGGACTAAGGGCTGACGACCATTGTCTCAGGAGACATGTAGCTCAATTGGCATAACATAGTTTAAAAAGAAAATTTTCTACATACTCCTTTGGTGAGCAGCGTCTGTGGTCTTAAAAGCTTGTGAGCAGCCATCCAATATACATCTACTGGTCCCACCCCATCTGGAACGAGGGAGAATGAAGAAAACCACAGACACAAGGGAAAGATTAGTCCAAAGGACTAATGGATGACAAGTACCACAGCCTCCACCAGACTGAGTCCGGCACAACTAGATGGTGCCTGGCTACCACCACTGACTGCTCTGACAGGGATCACAATAAACGGTCCCAGACAGAGCTGGAGAAAAATGTAGAACAAAATTCAAACTCACACACATAAAAAAGACCAGACTTACTGGTTTGACAGAGACTGGAGAAACGCCAAGAGTATGGCCCCCGGACATCCTTTTAACTCAGTACTGAAGTTGCCCCTGAGGCTCACCCTTCAGCAAAGATTAGACGGGCCTATAAAACAAACAATAACACGTGTAGTTCAACTATGTATACAAGACTAAATGGGTCCACCAGCCCAGGGGCAAGGACAAGAAGGCAGGAGGGGACAGGAAAGCTGGACAAATGGAAATGGGGAACCCAAAGTCAAGAAGGGGAGAGTGTTGACGGGTCTCAGGGTTGGCAACCAGTATCACAAAACAATATGTATATAAATTGTTTAATGAGAAACTAAGTTGCTCTGTAAAAGTTCACCTAAAGCACAATATAAATAAATAAAATGATCAGTTTCTATTTCTTCTTGTGTCTTGGTAAATTCTTCCCAAGGAATTAGTCTATTTTATGCAAATTGTCAAATTTATTGGCATATAGTTGTTCATAACATCCTCTTATTTTTAATGTCTACAGGGTCTGTAATGAGTCCCTGTTTTTATTTCTGATATTGGTAATTCGTTTTTTCTCTGTTTGTTCTTGATCCGTCTTTCTAGATGTTTTATCAATTTTATTATTTTTTTTTAAGAATCAACTTTTGGCTTTGTTAATGTTTTTATTGTATATTTATTTCCTCTTTTCATTTGCTTCTAATTTTGTCCTGATTCTTTCTCTTCTACTTCTTTTGAGTTTAAGTTACTATTATATTTTATGTATACATTTTGAGAAACATAAATTATGAGATAGATACATAGGCCCATTACTTTTTAAACTCTCTTCTTTTGTGATAAGGAGCCTTGGTGGCGTAGTGGTTAAACCCTTGGCTGCTAACTGAAAGGTCAGCAGTTTGAAACCACCTGGCGCTCCGCAGGAGAAGATGTGACAGTCTGCTTCTGTAAAGACTACAGCCTTGGGAACCCTATAGGGCAGTTCTACTCTGTTGTACAGTGTTGCTTTGAATCGGAATCAACTTGATTGCAGTGGGTAATCTCTTTTTTTTTTTTTTTTTTTTAAATCTAGGCCGTTTACTAGTTTAATTTGATAGTGGGAATTAATTGTGCAATTCTTTTTACTTTTTTTTTTTCCCCATACAAAAATTTATACGTACATTGTTATGTGACCCTAATTGATCTCCCCATACTGTGACAGCACACTCCTTTCCACCCTTGATTCCCCACATGGCAATGCGTAATATGTACAGAAGCAGACTGCTGCATCTTTCTCCCACGGAGTGGCTGGTAGGTTCAGATAGCTGGCCTTTTGGTTAGCAGCCGAGGGCTTAACCGTTACACCACCATGGCTCCTTTTATCCCTAAATCCTTGAGTATATATCTACTAAGAGTAAGATTTTTCTCCTACATAACCTTAATATCATTATTACACACAAGAAATTTAACCTTGTTACAATAATATTTAATATGTAGTCCAATTCAAATTTTCCCAATTGATCCAATATTCTATTTGTTTGTTTAGATTTAGCATCCAATCAGTGATTGTCAAAATTCTTTATTCTTTCTTCTAGAATAATCTCCTGCTTTTTTAAAATCATTTGATCTTTTATGACATAGACATTTCTTAAGAAGCCAGGCAAGTTGTATCACAGCCTTCCTTCACAATATTGATTTGTCTGATTGTTTCATTATAAGATTCAGGTGAAACATATCTGTCAAGAATATAAAATAGGTGGTGTTGTGCCCTTCCTGTTGCATCATGTAAGGGGAAAAAACATCAGGCTGTCCCATCACTGGTGATGGCTAAGTTGGTTGTGTCTTTCAGGTAAAGACAATTTTCCCCCATTAAATTACTAATATGTGGGTGGGTACACGTGAATTTCCTTTTTTTTTTTAGCATCTATTTTGATCCTTCTCTGAAGAAATAAAATTGTGTTTGCAAAAAGGTGATTTTCTAAATCTATCGTTTCTTCCACGTTCACCCCCTGGTATTCTTCTGTAAAGACTCCTCCAACCTTGCCATTCCTGAGAATCACTATCGATTCATGGATTGTTTTTAAATTAAATGTTATAATTCATCACTGTTATTCTTTTTTATTGTGGTAAATATATAGATAACAAAACATGACAATTTCTTTTAGCGTGTTTTGAAATATTAAGGTGCAGTTTTCATCTGCTTTGTGGGCATGTCTTTCAGACATGCCTTCATGATCACTGAGACTTTATTCTGTTCCGTATGTTTTTTTCTTATTATAACTCTGTATGGGTTTTGACTGAAATATTTTTACTGTTCTTGTTTAAGCAAGATGAATTTTCCTGTACTTGTCCTGTACTTGTGACATTTGCCTTCTCTGCTCCTTCCACAACTTTTTATCTAAGTCTTCTCTCTGCCTTGTTGCCTTGTCCTGCTCAGTTTGACTTCTTTTCCCAGCAGCATATACCTAGTGCAGGGTTCTGACCCGGATGACAGTACTGGAGTATTAGTTTGAGAGTTCTCAGGACCAGAAACTCTTCAGCACCAGCCACATTTCCCTTGGCCCCCTTGCACTCATCCACAAGCTGAGACCTGCAAGACTACCTCCATAGTTAGGGGAGGCTTCTGTGATTGTCCCGCTTCCCTGTGAAAGCCAGTGGTTATGTGGGGGTTCTCCACTTCTCGGTGAACCAGGGACTCATTGCCTTTCCTCCACTTCCTCCCCACCATTACTGATAGCCCCACACATACGGTTTTTTTTTTTTAAATCTTGTCTAACACAAATTTTATTATGCTGTAATGAAACCTGTGCGATTTATTTATTTATTTTTTGACCATCTCTTTAATGTCTGGCTTAATAGAAGACATCTGAACTCTCATATCTGCTTCTGCATTCAGTCTGTTATGATATGATGCTTTGGTTGAAATATATGAAGAAAATCTGGTTTTACATAGATTTATAGGTCCCTGGGTGGTGCAAATGGCTTCCACCCAACTACTAACCGAAAGACACCCAGAGACGCCATGGAAGGCCCGGTGATCCACTTCCGTAACATTAAAACCAAAAACCAAACAGTTGCCCTCAAGTCAATTCCGCTGTATGATATGCCCATATCTGTCAGAGTAGAACTGTGTGTTTCCTAGGGTTTTCAATGACTGAGACCTTTTAGACGTAGATTGCCAGGCCTTTCCTTTGAGAAGCCTCTGGGTGGGTTCGAACCACCAGCCCCTCAGTCAGCAGTCTAGCACTTAACCTAGTTTGTGACACCCAGGGACTCCATCTATAGATTGTTGTTGTTGGTTGCCATCGAGTTGATTCTGACTCATGGTGACCTCATGTGTTACAGAGTAGAACTGCTCCATAGGATTTTCTTGGCTGCAATCATTTTTTAAAATAGTTTATTTTTTGTTGTTATTGTTGAGAATATACACAGCAGAACACACACCAATTCAACAATTTCTGCATGTCAATTTAGTGACATTGATTACATTCTTCAAGTTGAGCAATCATTCTCACCCTCATTTTCTGAATTATTCCTCCCCCATTAACATAAACTCACTGCCCCCTAAGTTTCCTATCTAATCTTTCAAGATACTGTTGTCATTTTGATCCCACATAGATCTTAAAAGAGCACAATGCTCAAGGTAGACATTCTTTACTAGTTGAGATAAACTATTGTTTGGTTTTAAGAAGACTTCAGGGGATATTTTTGGTTTAAGGTTTAAAGATTATCTCAGGGCAATAGTTTCAGGGGTTCATCCAGCCTCCATGGCTCTAGAAAATCTAGATTCCATGAGAAGCAGAAATTCTGGTCTGCATTTTCTCCCTTTTGATCAGGATTCTTCTATAGAATCTTTGATCAAAATGTTCAGTAATGGTAGCTGGACACCATCCAGTTCTTCTGGTCTCATGGCAAAGGAGGCAGTTGTTCATGGAGGCAATTAGCCACACATCCCATTTCTTCCTCCTATTCCTGACTCTTTTTCTTACTCTGTTGATCCAGGCAAATGGAGACCAATTGTACCTTGGATGGCCACTTGCTAGCTTATAAGACCCTACGCACTACACAACAAACTAGGAGATAGAATAGAAGCGATAAACATGATATGGGGCCAGTTAACTGGGATGTCCCGTGAAACCATTACCCTAAACCTCCAACAAAGAAACCAAATCCCAGGAGGTGTTTGGTTGTACATAAGCAGCCTCAGCAACTGCTCTTTTTTGTTATTGTTGTCAATGTATCTATCACACAATTTTTGCCAGTTCAGCTTTTTACAGGTACAATTCAGTGCCAGGTACAACTTTTTACGGATGTACAACTTATTGACAGCAATTTCATCAATCGGCTGTGCAACTCTTACCCTTAATCAATGTGAATTTACCATCAACATAAACTGAAATCAGTGATCCATAAGCAATAACCCCCTACCACTTCCTCCTGCTCCTGGTAACCACTAATAAACTTTGGTCTCTATACATTTGCCTATTCTTGTCTTTTTATATAAGTGAGGTCATACAATGTTTGTCCTTTTGTGATTGACTTATTTCACTCAGCATAATGTCTTCAAGCTCCATCCATGTTGTAGCATGTATCAAGACTTCATTTCTCTTACTGGTGGAGTAGTATTCCATTGTATGCATGTACCACATTTTGTTTATCCGTTCATCCATTGATGGGCATTTAGGTTGTTTCCACCTTTTGGCTATTGTGAATAATGCTGCAATGAATATCGGTGTACAAAGACTTTTCATGTTGCTGCTTTCAAGTCCCTTGGATATATTCCTAGCAGTGGAATTGCTGGGTTTTATGGTAGTTCTATTTTTAGTTTTTCAAGGAACCATCACATTGTTTTCCACAACAGCTGTACCATTTTGCATTCCCACCAGCAAAGAGCAAGGATTCTAATCTCCTCACATCCTTGGCCAACATTTATTTATTTTTTAATCTTAGCCATCCTAGTGGAAGTAAAATGGTATCTCACTGTGGTTTTGAGTTGCATCTCTCTGATGGCTAATGACACTGACTGAGCATCTTTTCATGTGTTTGGTGGCCATTTGAATGTCTTCTTTGGTGAAATGTCTATTCACGTCCTTTGCCCACTTTATGATTGGGCTATTTGTCTTTTTGTTGTTAAGTTGTCAAAATTTTATATATGTTTTGGTTATTAGATTCTTATCAGATGTATGGTTTCTGAAGATATTCTCCCAGTCAGTAGCTTGTCTTTTCACTTTTTTGGTAAAGTCTTTTGATTAATGTAAGTTTTTAATTTTTGTGAGGTTCCATTTATTCATTTTGCATTTTTCTTTTGTGCTTTTGTTATTATATTAGATAACCCATTGTTAAATGCTAGGTTCAACAGTTTTGCCCCTGCATTTTCTTCTAAGAATTTTATGGTTTTAGTTTTCACATTTAGGTTGTGGTGCAATGGATTGCTTTTATATGGCCTTTCTTGCCATGGTGTTGTTAACTCCCATCCAAGTGATTGGGTGGGAGTATACAAATAAGGTAATTGCGGCCCACTGAGGGGATTTGATAGCTTGCTAATAATACAAACAAAGTTCATGGTACCCATGTGGGGGTGAGACCATGCAAGTAAGGTCTAGGGAACCCTAATGAGGGAATTGATCAGTTTTGCCACCCTGCTAGGCTTAAAATGAGCTGTCCCAGAGGTGGGAGGAGAGGATCTCACCACCACCAAGAAAGAAGAGCCAGGAGTGGAGCACATCTTTTGGACCCAGGATCTCTGTGCTGAGAAGCTTCTGGAACTAGGAGACCGAAAGAGAGAGAGAGTGTTGTAACACTGAAGATGGCAAGAAGTGGTGGCAGAGAAATGGTGGCAGGAGAGTCAGCAGGAGAAACTGGCAAGAGATGGCACAGTGGGCTTCCTGGCCCATGGAGCGAGAAAGCTGAGGCCTTCGGGCAGGAGGCTTGCTGGTAGAGTAGGGTGCCCCTGAGCACTTGGTGGAGCTAGGTTTGCTGGCCCACGAAGATAGAGCTGAGCGCTTTCCGGCTGAGGCTTACTGGCGGAGTGGGGTGCCTCAGGGCACTCATCGGCAGGGCTAAAAGAGCTTTGTAACACTTGCTCAAGCAGGGCAGAGGCCAAGGGGCCAGAGAGAGGCTTGCCTGTGGGCACAGCTGAGAAGAGGCTGTCCTGATGGAAGACCTGTATCCTGAGTGTTCCTAAACCTAAACTGTAACCTGTTACTTCCCTAATAAACCCGGTAAATGTGACTATGGTCTGTGAATTCTGTGTGGTCATTGCAATGAATCTAGAACCCAGCAGAGAAGTAGAGAATGCCGTGGGAGGGACAGTTAGCATCAAAATTGGTAAAGATGGCAGAGAGAGGAGGCATGTCTGAACTTCATCTCATAGGAATCAGCCTTGGGCTGTTGATCTTGATTCTCCTTCCCCTTTGTGAAGTTAGAAGAGGTCAGATGCCACCCTCACACCATTTTTACATAGGTATTAATCTATTTTGAATTTGTTTTTGTGTATGGTGTAAGGCATGTATCCTGTTTAGTTTTCTGCATGTGGAAATCCAATTTTCCCAACACCACTTATTGAAGAGACCCTTCTTTCCCCATCAAGTGGACTTATCACCCTTGTCAAAAATCAGTTGACTATAGATGTCTGGATTTATTTCTAGGCTCTCAGTTCTATTCCATTGGTCTATGTGTCTATTATTATAGCAGTTCCAGGCTGCTTTGATTACGGTAGCTGTACAATATGCTTTAAAATCAGGAAGTGTGAGTCCTCCTACTTTGTTCTTCTCTTTCAACATTGCTTTAGCTCTTCAGGGCCTCTTGCCATTCCATATAAAGTTGAGGATTGGTTTTTCCATTTCTGTAAAGAAGGCTCTTGGAATTTAGGTCGGGATTGTGTTGAATCTATGGATCACTTTGAGTAGTATCTTAGTTATCTAGTGCTGCTATAACAGAAATACCACAAGTAGATGTCTTTAACAAACAGACATTTATTCTCTCACAGTTTAGGAGGCTAGAAGTCTGAATTCAGTATGCCAGCTCCAGGGGAAGGCTTTCTTTCTGTATTGGTTCTGGGGGAAGGTCCTTGTCATCACTCTTCCCCTGGTCTAGGAGCTTCTAAGCACAAGGACCCAAGGTCCAAAGGACACACTCTGCTCCTGGCTCTTCTTTATTCATGACATGAGATCCCTCTGCTCTCTGCTCAATTCTCTCTTTTATATGTTGAAAGAGATTGACTCAAAATACAACCTAATCCTGTAGATTGAGTCCTGCCTCATTAACATAACTGCCTCTAATCTTGCCTCATTAACATCATAGAGGTTTTACAACACATAGATCACATCAGATCACAAAATGGTGGACAACCACACAATACTGGGAATCATGGCCTAGCCAAATTGATACATATTTTGGGGGAACACAATTCAATCTATGACAGGTAGTATTGCCATCTTAACAATATTAAGTCTTCCAATCCATGAACATGGAACGTCTTTCCATTTGTTTAAGTATTCTTTAATCTCTTTCAGCAGTGTTTTATAATTTTCATTGTATAAGTCTTTAGCCCCACACGTTTTAATACTTGATATTTTCATTACAATGAGTCCCTGGGTGGTGCAAATGGTTCACATGCTGTGCTACTAATCGAAAGGTTGGAGGTTTGAGTCCACCCAGAGAAGCTTTGGAAGAAAACCCTGGTGATCTACTTCCAAAAAATCAATCACTGAAAATGCTATGGAAGAACTAGATGGTGCCTGTCTACCACCAATGACCACCCTGACAGGGAACACATCAGACAGTCCCTGATGGAACAGGAAAACAGTGGGGTGCAGGACTCAAATTCTAGTAAAAAGACAAGACTTAATGGTCTGACTGAGACTGGAGGAACCCCAGAAGGCATGGCCCCTGGCATCTCTGTCAACCCAGAACTAAAATAATTCCTGAGTCCAACTCTTCAGACAAAGATTAGACTGAACTGTGGGACATAAAATGATACTCATGAAGAGTGTGCTTCTTAGCTCAAGTAGATACATGAAACTAAATGGGCAGCTCCTGTCCAGAGATGAGATGAGAAGGCAGAGAGGGTCAGGAGCTGGTTGAATGAACATGGGAAATCTGGGGTAGAAAGGAGGAGTATGCCGTCACAGTATAGGGAGAGCAACTAGGGTCACATAACAAGGTATGTATAAATTTTTGTATGAGAGACTAACTTGAAATGTAAACTTTCACTTAAAGTACAACAATAAAAGAAAAAAAAAGAAAACCCTATGGAGCACAGTTCCTCTCTGACACACATAAGGTCACCATGAGTCAGAGTCAACTCGACAGCAACTGGTTTGGTTTTGGCTTTATTTTCATATACTCAGTTAAAAATGTTTTCTAATTTCCATTGTGATTTCTTCTTTGTTTCATGGGTTATTTAGTGGTATGTTTTTTAATTCCCATATACATAGGGATTATAAAATTATTTTATATGATTTCTGTTCTTTGAAATTTGTTGAGACTTGCTTTAAGACCCAGCTAATGGTCCACTTTTGTAAATATTCTATATGTTCTTCAGAAGAATGTATATTCAACTGTACAATTGTTGGGTGCAGTGCTCTCTATGTCTATTAAGTCAATTTATTATAATGGTTGTTCAAATCTACAGCCTTATTTTTTTGTTTGCTTATCCTATCAGTTACTGAAAGAAATATGTTTAACTCTCCTACTATGATCATAGATTTGTCTATTTCTCCTTTTTTTGCCTTATATATTTTATTGTGTTGTTGTTAAGTGCCATTGAGTCAATTCTGACTCATAGCAAGCCCATGTGTGCACAGTAGAACTGCTCCACAGGGTTTTCAAGGCTGTGACATTTCAGTAGTAAATCACCAGGCCTGTCTTTCAAAGCGCCTTTGGGTGAGTTCGAGCTGCCAACCTTTGGGCTAGTAGTCGAGCACTTAACCATTTGTACCACTCAGGGACTCCTTGGTAAAGTAGAACAACAACAACAACAAAAGTTGCCATTGAGTTGATTCCAACTCATAGCGACCCTGTAGCACAGAGTAGAACTGCCCCCGTAGGGTTTCCAAGGAGCAGCTGGTGGATTTGAACTGCCGACCTTTTGGTTAGCAGTCAAGCTCTTAATCATTACACCACCAGGGCTCGTGGTAAAGTAGACAATCCAGAAAAACGGGGGAAACCCTCCTGAGATGGATTGACACAATAGTCACAACAATGGACTCAAAAATACCAAATATCATGAAGATGGTGCAGGACTGGGCAATATTTCGTTCTGTTATACATCAGGTCACCATGAGTTGGAGTTGACTTGATGGCAACTAACAACAACAAAGATTACAGAATACATCCCTGACTTCTCAAAATCTCCCATCAGTTAGTACTTTTACCCTCTACCTGACCAGTGTGAGAACCTAGGAACACTTTAACTAAATTTACCCCCTCATGAATTTATATGCTGTTATTTCTGTGTATTTTAATTATATATGTGTGTATATATGCATATATGTATACGGTGAAACTTTTAAGAGCCGAAGCTCAATGGGACTGCCTTGTTTTTCTGGGTCTTGCAAGTTTTCCGCCTTTGACAGAATGCAGTCTTACCACTTTTCTATTGCTTTCTACTAGTGGAAAATATTCGAGTTTTCCTTCTCTGAGAAGTTTCTGCCTTACACAGGTCCCAGTTTTTGCAGGTTTTACTCTATAAGTAGTTTAATGTTTTAGACTTATTTATGTTGATAACAGTTATGGATTGAATTGTGTCCCAACAAAAATGTGTGTGAACTTGGCTAGGCCATGATTCCCAGTATTGTGTGGTTGTCCACCATTTTGTGATCTGATGTGATTTATCCTACGTGTTGTAAATCCTAACTTCTATGATGTTAATGAGGCAGGATTAGAGGGAGTTGTGTTGATGAGGCAGGACTCAGTCTACAGGATTAGGTTGTATCTTGAGTCAATCTCTTTTGAGATATAAAAAAGAGAATTGAGCAGAGAGAAGAGGTACCTCCTGCCACCAAGAAAGAAGCACTGGGAGATGAGTGCTTCCTTTGGATCCAGGGTCCCTGTGCTGAGACACTTCTACACCAAGGGGAAGAGTGATGACAAGGACTTTCCCCTAGAACCAACAGAGAGAGAAAACGCCTTCCCCTGGAGCCAGGGCCCTGAATTTGGATTTCTAGCCTTCTGAACTGTGAGAGAATAAATTTCTGTTTGTTAAAGCCTTCTACTTGTGGTATTTCTGTTATAGCAGCACTAGATAACTAAGACAATAGCATAGAGCATAAAGAGAGAAAAGCATAGTGAAGCCCCTGGTATCCTTTATCCAACTCCAACAACTATCATACTATGGCCAAGCTTGTTTCCTGTATACTTTGACCCACTTCCTCCCACCCTATATTATTTCAGTGCAAATGCCAGATTTATAATGTTACCCGTAAATATTTCAATATGTTTTATTATTTTAAGGCCCACAATATAGTATCATTTTTTACCAACAATATTGATTTGTATTTTCACACACAATTTACCTCTTCTGTTACTTTTGGTTGCTTCTTGAATCTCTAAGCTTCTGTCTGGAATAGTGTTTCTTCTGCCTGAAGAATACTCTTTAGTGTTCCCTGTAGTGCAGGTCTGCTGCTGACAAATTCCAGTTTTCATTTGTCTGAAAATGTCTTCACTTCACTTTCATTTTGAAGGGCATTTTCAGTGGGCATAGAGTTCTAGGTCAGCAGATCTTTTTTTTTCTCACTTTCCTCATCTTGTCATCTGGATTCCATTTGTCTCTGTTGAGAAGGCAGCTCTCGGTCCAATTTTGTTGTTTTGAAGTGCCAAAGTGGCTTAACTACTAAATACGTAATCTGTAAAATAAATGATTTTAGAGATTTTATTGAAGCACACAACACACAATTTATAAATTGAGGAAGCAACGAACTCACAGAGTGAAAGCAAGTCTCACAAGTGAAATCAATGTTCTGAGGAATGGGGGAAAGTATTAAGAAATTATACACCTGTCTTAGGCTGGTTTCTCTAGAGAAGCAAAACCAGTAAAGCATATAAATATATATATATATAGAGAGAGAGATTTACATCCAGGAAACCGCTCACGCAGTTGTAAAATCTGGAACATTCCAAGTCTGTGGATCAGGATAGAGGCTTCTCCTAATTCACGTAGCTGAAGGGGCTGGCAAACTGAAGATTGGCAGGTCAGAGAGCAGGGCTCTTGCTAACAGGCTGTGAAAATTGACGAAACCCAAGTTCGGCAGGTAAGCTGCTAGCTCAAGTCCCAGGAACTGGAGGTGAGATGAACAGGAGCCAGTTGCAGGATCCAGAGCCAGCAAAAAGCCGGAACATCTGCTTATATTCAGTTGCAGGCCACACTCCCAAAGAAATTCCCTTTCAACTGACTGGCCACTCACAGCAGATCCCATTATGGGAGTGATCACATATAAACACTGAGAATCATGGCCCAGCCAAGTTGACACACAATCTTAACCATCACAACACTCAAAAAAGGAACTAAATTATGGGGAGGACAGTTATGGTAAAATCAATGAATATTGTAACAATCACATCTTGACTGGATGTACGTCACACAGTTACGGTAAAAGTTATACATATTATAATATATTGTAAGTAGTTTAAGCAAAGAAATCACAATGAGTTTGTACTTTGTTTCTGACTAGTTGATACCTTATAAGAAACCACAAGCTTAATTACAATTGGTTGATTATCTTGTAATAAAGTTGTGTTAAGAATTTCCTTGGAACAAATTATAATATCTGATAAACATGTTTTTCAGAGACAGAAAAGTGGAAATAGATTTCTGACAATGGTCAAAAGACAAGATGGAGTCTTAATTGCATATGAAGTTACAGGATGAAGTCAGGGCCCTAGTCATAAGTCGCAGTTTTTCTACAAAATATGTGTCTCAAATTTTATGCTCTTACTCTGATGTCTTTAGGTGCCTCTTATGACTTGATTCTTGTTTTTTTTTTTAAATAAGTTTTAGAAAATTCTCAGCTTTATCTTTTCCAATATTGTTTCTTCCGATTGTCTCTCCTCTCCTTATGGAACTGCAATTTCACATAATTTATATCTTCTTAATGTATCTCAGTGTCTCTTAATCTTTCTTCTACCTGTTTTATCCTTGTTTTCACTCTCCTTCAATCTGGATATTTTGTACGGACTTATCTACCTGTCCACTAATCTTTGTTTCACTCTATGTCTAATCTGCTGTTAAATTTATCCATTGAGCTACTAATTCCAGTTATTTTTCAGTTCTTGAAATTCCATTTTTATAGTTGCCAGTAAATTCTCTGATAAAATTCTTAATCTTGTCTTTTATATCCTTAAACATAGTGTTATGGATGGAATTATGTCCCCCCAAAATATGTGTTGTAAATCCTAACCTCTATGCCTGTGGTGGTTATAATCCCATTTGGGAATGGGTTGTCTTTGTTATGTTAATGAGGCAGGATTAGTGTAGGGTATATTTTGTGTCAATCTCTTTTGAGATATAAAGGAAATTAAACAAGCAAGCAAAGCAGAGATGGGGGAAGAGAGATGCCAAGCCACATGAAGATTTCCCGGGATCAGAAGCTTAGAAGAAACAACGACCTTCCTCCAGAGCTGACACAGACAGAAAGACGTCCCCTAGAGCCGGCACCCTGAATTTGAACTTCTAGCCTCCTAAACTGTGAAAAAATAAATTTCTGTTTGTTAAAGCACCAATTTGTGGTATTTCTGTTATAGCAGCACTAGATAACCAGTTATTTTAAAGTTTGTGGTCTGACAATATCAAAATCTGGAGACCCTATGGGTCTGTTTCTATTATCTGTGGTTTCTCTTGGATTTCATTCATGTTGTTTAGTCCCTAGTTTGCTTGGTTATTTTTAATTTAGTACTGGACCATGTTATAAAAATTGTTAAAAATAATTTTTAGAAATAATTTGAGACCTTAAATAATTTTTAGAAATAATTAGAAAT
The DNA here is from genome assembly GCF_000243295.1 of Trichechus manatus latirostris. Taxonomy (NCBI): domain Eukaryota; kingdom Metazoa; phylum Chordata; class Mammalia; order Sirenia; family Trichechidae; genus Trichechus; species Trichechus manatus. Next base: position 2,368,696 of record NW_004444093.1, on the reverse strand, counting down.
AAAAATTATTTCTAATTTAAAAATAATTTGAGGGGACCAAAATTCTGAGATCATCTTAATCCATTCTGAGGTACTGAGATGATCTGAAGATAGGCCACAGTCCTTGTAAGTGCTGATCTATTTCTGATTCAATGTTACTCCTAGGGTAAGGACCCATCTCCAAGTGTAAGGAGTTTACCAGGATTCCCTCCCCCAGCCGCATGAGAATGTCAAAAGCACTGCTTTGCCTCTTAGCCACCTCTTCTGGGACTAGCAATCATTTTAAGGGGAAAAAAAGCTCCAAACGCTAGGCTCATCTCTCTCTACAGCCTTGTAATTTTTCTTCACTGCTTGTTAGCTCTATGATGCCTTTAAGCAGATATTTTCTGTTTGTATTGCTCTTTATGTTTTCTATGGGAAGTTTTATCTGAATTATGTAGTTTCCCATTACCAGAATATCTGTCTTAGAAGAAGTACAGCCAGAATGCTCCTTAGAAGCAAGGATGGCGAGACTTCGTCTCATGTACTTTAGACATGTTATCAGGAGGGACCAGTCCTCGTGCTTGGTAAAGTAGAGGGTCAGCGGAAAAGAGGAAGACCCTCAATGAGATGGACTGACACAGTGGCTGCAACAATGGGCTCAAACACAACAATGATTATAAGGGTGGTGTAGGACTGGGCTGTGTTTCGTTCTGTTGTACATAGGGTTGCTATGAGTCAAAACCGACTTGACAGCACCTAACAACAACAGGAAGTCTGATTTACATTTTTTAAATCGAGGTAAAATTCATATAACATAAAATTTACCATTTTAAAATGTAAATGTCAGTGGCATTTAGTATATTCACAATGTTGTGAACCATCACCACTGTCTAGTTCCAGAATGAATTTCATCACACCAAAAGGAAAGCCTATAACCTTTAAAGTCACTCTCCATTTTCCCCTCCCCCAACCTCTGGCAACCACTAGTCTGCTTTCTGTCTCTATAGATTTGCCTATGCTTGACATTTCATATAAATGGGATCATATGATGTGTGGCCTTGTGTCTGGCTTATTTTACTAACCATATTTTTTTAAGGTTCATCCATGTTGTAGATGTATTAGTACTTCACTTCTTTTTATGGCAAATAATAATCCATTGCATTAATATTCACCTACTCACTTATTGAATGTCTTATTATCTGACATTTTGCATTTATGACAGTAGTCAAAAATCTATCTGGTAGACAGGAGGAGCCAGCTGGAGGAGCCAGGCGGGCCCTTGGAGAGAGGAGGGCAGGCCTGTGGTGTTCAGGAGGCGGGGACAGATGGCTGCAAGAGTGGGGGTGGTGGGAAGGAGGTTCAGAAGTCTTTTCCCAAAGAGACCTCTCTGTCACCTCCGCAACCTCTGTCATGCTCAGGTGGAGGCCTCACCTGTCCGAAGGCCTAGGAACTACCGCCGCTGAGGCCGGTCTCCCAGGCCGGCTGAGCAGGATGGTGGAGAGGCGAGGTGCAGGGGTCTGCGTGGAGGCCTGGAGCTCAGACAGATGATGGTGGAAGCCTACTGCTCCAGAGCATCCTGAGGCGCATCTGCACTCTGGACTTGTCGTAAGCGACAGTGGTGGGTGGGTGTACCACATTTTGTTTACCAATCATAAGTAGAGGGATATTTGTATTTTTTCCACCTTTTGGCTATTGTGAATAGTGTTGCTATGCACATGTGTGTACAAGTTTTTGTTTGAACACCTGTTTTCAGTCCTTTTGGGTATATACCTAGGAGCAGAATTGGCTGATTCATATGATAATTCTATGTTTAACTTTTTGAGGAACCGCCGGAGGATTTTCCACAGTGGCTGAGCCATTTTACATTCTCACCAGCAATGGTCGAGTGCTCCAACTTCACATCCTTGCCAACACTTTTTTTTTCTCTTTATATAGCCATCCTAATGAATGTAAAGTGGTATCTCATTGTGGTTTTGATTTGCATTTCCCTAATGACTAATGATGTTGAAGATCTTTTCATGGGCTTGTTGGCCATTTGTATATCATCTTTGGAGACATGTCTGTTCGAATCTTTTGCCCAATTTATAATTGGGTTGTTTGTCTTCTTGTTGTTGAGTTTGCCCAGAAGGATGCTTGTAGGAGTTCTTTATATACCCCAGATACTAGACCATTATTGAGCAGGTCTGGGCAGTGTTTCGTTCTATTGTACACGGGATCACTATGAGTCAGAACCGACTTGACGGCACCTAACAACAACAGACCATTATCAGATATATGATTTGTAAACACTTTCTCCCATTTTGTGGGTTGACCTTTCACTTTTTTGTTAATGTCCTTGATACAAGAAAGTTTTTAATTTTGATGGTCTAATTTTTCTATTTTTTCTTTTGTTGCTTGTGTTTTTGGTGTCATATCTAAGAAACTATTGCCAAATCCAATGTCATGAAGATTTACTCCCATGTTTCCTTCTAAGAATTTTATAGTTTAGCTCTATTTTTGTCTTCAATTCATTTAAAGTTAATTTAAGTATATAGTGTGAGGTGCAGTCTACCTTCATTCTTTTGTGTGTAGAAATCCACTTGTCCCAGTGATTTACATTTTAACAGATCAATTTGTTAAAACGTATAGGAACAAGGTGGGTATAGAAGGACCATGTAGGAGGCTGTTGCAATAACTCATAGATGCTGGTGGCTTGGAACAGGGTGGTGGTGATGGAGGTGATGAGACGGGATCAGAATATGGGTATTTTTTTGAAGTTTTTTTTTTTTTTTTTAAAGCCAGTTGCCATCGAGTCCATCAGCAGGATTTGAATGTGGGATGAAAGAAAGGAATGAATCAAGGATTACTCCAAGGTTTATAGCCTGACCAGCGGGGTGAATGGTTGTATCATTTTCTAAGATAGTGAAGATTTGGAGAGGAGCAGTTTTGGACACAGGGCTGGGAGGGAGATGAAAAGTGCAGTTTAGGTCATGCTAAGTATGAAATGCCTCTAGACACCCAGGGGAGGTATCTTGTAGGTAGTAGGGTGGAAGAGTCTGGGGTTTAGGGGAGAGGACTGGGCTGGAGATAGAATCTGTTGTCAACACATAGAGGTTGCATTGCAAAGCCATGAGCCTGAAAGAGCTCCTGAAGGCAGAGAACATAGATGAGCGAGGACCCAGGACTGAGAAGAAGCCCCTGACGTCATGAAGTCAGGAGAAGAGGGAGTGAGAAGGAGTGGGCAGCAAGGGAGGTGGGGGGAAGCCAAAGCATGGTGAGGGCCTTGGAAGCCAAATGCAGACAGCACTTCCAGGAGGCGGGAGTGATGCACAGGGTCAAATGCGGCGAAGTGTAGACATGCTCCACTGAGTAGGGAGAAAAGTCTTTTGTCTGTGATGGGAGTTTAAAATATTTTTCCCCAGTTTGTCTTCTGATTTTGTTTAGGGAGCTTTATTTTTATTAAAAATTTGCATTTCTCATAGCAGTCCTATTCTCTCATGGCTTCTGGCTTTTTGCCCCCATTCCCACTACAAGATTACATGTGCCCATGTGGCACCCATGTGTGCCCTCGAGTGGGCCAGAGAGGGGCCATGTGGCCCACGAGCTAGGAAAGGACTGTCAGTCCACAGGTGACTGAGCTGAGCGCTAAGCGAGGGCACTGGGGTCAGAGGTCCCACCTGGGTCCCCTCTCCTTTGGGCCTTGGTTTCCCTATCTGTAACTGGGGTTTACGTGCTGGGGAGGATTCTTGGGTGTGAGCGGGGAGAGGCAATCCTGACGAGCTGTGTGAGCACTCGACACAGGCCAGTCTGACCAGGCTCTCAGTGCTGAAGGGCTCACCCTTCCCTGCCCATGTACATATGGGAAGCCTGAGGCCAGCAGGCATTCCATAGACTCGGGTGCCCCAGGAGGGGATGAGCCCTGAGCCATGGTGGCCAGAGAGGATCCTGATGCTGGATGTTATACAAAAAGTCCAGCCTTGGAGAGGTTGGGGCCAGTGTGTCCTCAGAGGGATGGGGAGTAGAGGCTGCCCAGGTGGGTCCCTGGGACCACTGGGAGGGACAGAGGGGCTGGCTCACGTCTGGTCTTACCTGATGCAAACACCCTAGAGAATAATGACTGAGGAAGCACGTTGTAAACTGAGAAGCACCTTGTAAATGGCATTGCACTCTGCAACCTGTAGAGCGCAATGGACCTGTGAGCGGCTGGACTCGAGGGGGCAGACTAGTGTGTTCTCTGACTTAACCAGGGGTTTGGTGGCAGCAGATGGGTGACCTACCGACCTGTCTCCATTCCCCAGTAAGCCCAGGTGGGGAGGTGGGGGAGGGAACGAGGCCGCTCACTCAGTGCGTGTCCCCTAGAACTGTCCTGCAGCAGCACGGCTCGCCCATGGATGCCGCCATCGCAGCTCTGGTCTGCACTGGTGTTGTCAACCCTCAGAGCATGGGCCTGGGCGGAGGGGTCATCTTCACCATCTACAATGCAACCACAGGTGGGCCCCAGGACCCCCATGGTGAGGGTGGGCTTGTCCACAACCACTTGGAAACCGTGAGGTTCTCCTAAGACCCCAAGTGTGCGACCCAAACCTGTCATGCCCCGTTGGCACCCCCCCACTCCCTCCACCTCAGCTGCACAAAGCCCTCGTGGTAGGTCCTGTTTGAATTTTAGTACCATCTCATGGTCCAGAGAGAGAAACTGAGGCCTAGAGCAGGCAGAGGCCATCCGAGGGGTGCATGGTGTGGGATGAGGCCCAGCAGCCCCAGGACCCACCCACCCTACACTATCTCGTCCAACATGGGCCAGTCAGGGCTTCCCTGACCATCCTCACACCCTGCCCTGGCTCCAGGGAAGGTGGAGATCATCAACGCCCGGGAGACGGTGCCTGCCAATCCCACCCCGGGCCTGCTGGATCAATGTGAGCAGGCCCAGCCACTAGGCACAGGTGAGGACAGGGAGGGGCCCTGCCCCCATCCCTCCAGGCCCTTGGGCTGGCCAGAACCCTACCTGAGGGGGCTGTGTGGCCCCCAGACAGTCTGTGACACCTGACACCAGGGTAATGGGGGCCTGGAACCCCATGAAGGTCTGACCAACTCCCGTTGGGTGTGTTTTGTTGGGGGAGGGGCTCTCTGAGTGGGGAGGGACTGCAAGCAGAGGGATCTGTCTAGGCAGATGCCTGGAGGGATCAGTAGAGATGGCCATGAAGGTTGGTGGCGCTGGGATAGGGGTCCTTGGACTAGTTTGGTGGGGCGTGGACTTTGGCCACGGACTTTGGATAGAGGCCGTTGGGGAGCCATGCGGATTTGAGCAGAAGTGTCAGGTTCGTACCCCAGAAAGCGTGCTCTGGCTGCTGTGGGGCGTCAGGGGGAAGGCTGGTGGGGCCAGGTATGGGGGTGACAGAGCCCCTGGGGCAGGCCTGGAAGTCCCAGAGCAGTAACGCTGCCTGCCATGCAGGGGCCCGGTGGATTGGGGTGCCTGGGGAGCTCCGGGGCTACGCTGAGGCCCACCGCCGCCACGGCCGCCTGCCCTGGGCGCAGCTGTTCCAGCCGACCATTGCACTGCTGCGCAGGGGCCACCGTGTGCCCCTAGTCCTCAGCCACTTCCTGCACAACAGTGTCCTGCGGCCTTCCCTGCACGCATCATCCCTGAGGTAAGCTCACACCATGGCCCAGGCCCAAGGCCCCTCGCGGCCCCACCCTATTCTATGGAGAAGTTGAAGGCACAGGGTGCATGTGATGGCATGTTTCTGCTCTGTCCATAGACCTCAGGGCTCCCCATGCCAGAACGTAACTCAGTGGGGGGGGGTTCTGGACCCAGGGTGGATCTGCCCTCTAGCACTGGCCCCTTCTCACTCTCTCGGGGTGGCAGGAGGGCTCTGGCCAGCCCTCCCCATCCTGCCAGCTCATAGACCAGGTCCTCCCAGTGTTCAGGAAGGACTGTCCCCGGAAGGACACAGGCCAGCCAGGGTGGTGTGTGGAGGGTGGTACCGCTTCACCCAGTCCTGGAGAATCTGTCCCTGATACCTACCCAGCCCCCTTGGGACCCCAGGCCAGGGCTGCCCCTGTAGGACCCTGCAAGAGCTCCTGCCCCTCGGGACCTAGCCTCACCCTGAGGCTGCCCCATCCGACCCCAGGCAGCTCTTCTTCAATGGGACAGAGCCCCTGAGGCCTCAGGACCTACTGCCGTGGCCTGCACTGGCCACAACCCTGGAGACCGTGGCCACAGAGGGTGCAGAGGCCTTTTACACCGGGGCGCTAGCCCAGATGCTGGTGGAGGACATAGCCCAGGAAGGTGAGCACACTTGGGCCCAAAGCCCTCACCGGCAAGAGAAGGATCCTGGTTCTGGGTGCCACCCAGGGCTGAAGGGCCCTGCAGGAGTACAACTGCCCAGGGGCTCTGAATGGCCGATGGCTTCCCTGTCATCAAGGCTCAGGTGGCTGCCAGGCTCAACAGGACGTGCGCTCAGCCCAGCCCACTGCCGGCCTCGGGGCCCCAAGGTCAAAGCCCTTGAGCTAGTGCCAACAGATTGGTTGGCGATGGTTTCTGCAGCTCCTGGGTCTGGGGGCCGTCAGAGGATGTCAGGGCCTAGGGCCAAGCTGGCGGCTCTGCAGTCTCCTGGAGGCCTGGCCTCTCCCAGCTTTCCTGTTCCCTCTGCCCCTGGCCTTCTGCCCCTGGTCTCTGCCTACCTGTCCCACTCCTGGCCCTAGACCCCAGCCCTGATGCCACACCCACTGCCCCATCATCACCGTGCAGCTTAGTTGCTACATGCTGGTCTGGGGGATGAAAGGAACTTCTGGAGTCACCTGGAGCAGTGACTGTCTCTCTCTGCCTCAGTTTTCCCATATGTACAGGGACACCTGGCCAGAGCTGGGGTGCCCTGAACCCTCTCTGTCTCACCCCAGGGAGCCAGCTGACCCTGCAGGACCTGGCCGCGTTCCGCCCAGAGGTGGTGGACGCCCTGGTGGTGCCCCTGGGGGACTACACCTTGTACTCACCACCACCGCCGGCAGGAGGCGCAGTTCTCGGCTTCATCCTCAATGTGCTGAGAGGTAAGGCCCCTGGCCTCCGGCCAGAGCCCTGCGCCACTGGGAATCTGGGATCTTGGGGAGCCACTGTCTTTTTCCAGGTCAGTCTCCTCCTCTGTAAGCTGGGGTTGGCACAGAAATGACGCTGAGCCCAGGGCAGTGGAAATGAGTCCAGATCGCATGTTGGGAGGGCCATCTGCAGAAGTATGGCTGCTCAGGGCTCGGGATGAGGCTTTGCTGAAGGTCTGATGTCCCTGTCCGCCGGGTCCACCTCCCACACTGGGTGACCACCCAGGGCACCGGAGGAGGTGGGCCTAGAAGTGGCTAACTGCCCGTCAGGGGTGAGGGCCCAGTCACAGCCATCCGACTGCAGGTGGCATGGTACCCTGGCCATGCCTGGGCTGCTGGCTGTGAAGAGGGGGAGGGCTTTAGGTTCCTGGGGCTGCTCTAACAAAGTGCCACAAACTGGGTGACAAAAAACAGAAAGTTGTTCTCTCACAGTTCTGGAGGCTGGAAGTCCAAAATCAAGGGCCCTGCTTCCTCCAGAGGCTCTAGGGGAGAATCTATTCTTTGCCTCTTCCAGCTTCTGGTGGCTGCTAGTGTGCCCTGGCTTGTGGCTGCATCGCTCTGATCTCTACCTCCATCTTCACATGGACTTCTCCTCTCTGTGCGTTTATCTTATAACGGTACATATGTCGGCATTTAGGGCCCACCCAAGTAATCCAGGATAAATATCTTCTCTCAAAATCCTTAATTTGTTGACATATTTTGCCATATAAGGTAACAGTCTCAAGTTCCAGGGATTAGGATACAGAGTTTTTGATGGGGAGACCCAGGCCCCAAGCCTACCATTCAACCCACTACCCAGGGCAACCCTCAGCCTGCCTCTCACCCTTCTCCAGGTTTCAACTTCTCTGAGGAGACTGTAGCCAGGCCCGAAGGGCGCGTGAATATGTACCATCACCTGGTGGAGACGCTCAAGTTTGCTGGAGGACAGAGGTGGCGCCTGTGGGACCCTCGCAGCCACCTGGAGGTCCAGGTTAGGTAGCCTGGGGGACAGTCCTCTTCCGTGGCCCAGGGCAGCATGAAGGGAGAGTCAGCCCTGTGGCCCACAGGCCATGAGCTCTGGACAGCGGGGCAGAGGTGGAGGGAGGTGTGTGGTTCCAGACAGTGGCCCCGGGCAGGGAGGAAGCAGTGGGTCTGGGGTCTGGAAGGGGCCCTGGAGCAGTGGGGTGTAGGGGGGCAGTAGTGGTGCTGCAGGGCCTGGAGGGAGGGCAGGAAGTCAGCAGGAAGAGGACAGAATGGAGAGGCCCCCAGGGGGCTGAGTCTCCCCGCCCCTCGGCTCTGCAGACCCTACTGACCCTGCACCTGCCTGTCACCCCAGAATGCCTCCCGGGACCTGCTGGGGGAGGCCTTGGCCCAGCACATCCGCCAGCAGATCGACGCCCGGGGTGACCACCCGCTCAGCCACTACAGCCTGGCCGGAGCCTGGAGTCAACAGACGGGCACGGCCCATGTGTCGGTGCTGGGGGAGGATGGCAGTGCGGTGGCTGCCACCAGCACCATCAACACGCCGTACGTGGGCTTGGGGTGGCGGGCAGCTTCACTCCTTTGCTCCCTGGATTTTAAGCCCCCTGACAAGATGGCCTGGGACCCACCACCCCAGCTTCCCTAGGTTGTTGCCATGGTGGTCAGCTTGGCTTTTGTCCTTTCCTTCCTCCTCTCTGTCAAAGCACACCCCTCCTGGCCTTATACCAGGCTACTGGTTGGTGGTCCTGAGCCTTACCCAGAAAGATGCCCGATGGGGGCATGGGTGGGCCCTTGGGGGTCCCACCTAGGCAGTACCGGGGAGGGGGGAGTCATGGCTCCGGGGTGTTGAGTGCAGCTGCTACAATGATGGGGTTTTAAAAGGGTGGCCCAGCAGCCCTGCACCCCCTCACCCCATGTCAGAGATGGGGAGGCCCAAGCCCCACGCCCAGGCTCTGCTCCATGTCCGCAGCTTTGGTGCGATGGTGTACTCCCCACGGACGGGCATCCTGCTCAACAATGAGCTTCTGGACTTATGCTGGAGACGCCCTCTGGGCTCCAGCGTCACCCCACAACCTGGTGAGAACAAGTGCCTCCAGCACGCCACCCTCTAGGTTCCCCAGGGCTCAGCTTGGGACAGAAGTGGGGCAGAGCTGGGCGTTGTGTGGCAGCCCCTGGGCAGGTCACCCCACTTCTCTGAGTCACAGCTTGCTCAGTGGTGAGCGTGGACAGAGGTGGGGGAGATCCAGGAGGGCACTGGCTCAGAAGCGAAGCCTTAAGAGACACCTTTCTGGCCCCCAGTTCCAGGTGAGCGGCCCCCGTCATCCATGGTACCCTCCATCTTGGTCAACACAGCCCAGGGGTCGAAGCTGGTGATCGGTGGGGCTGGGGGGGCGCTTATCATCTCTGCTGTGGCCCAGGTGAGTCTGGGGACCCTTGGCTGGAGTGACCCATTTCTGGGTGACCCCTTCGTCCTGCTTTCCTGGGGGTGGGGTGTCTGTGCCCCTCCGTCCCAGAATCCTTCTTCTCTCCCCAGGCCATCATGAATAAGCTGTGGCTTGGCTTTGACCTGAGAGCAGCTATTGCAGCCCCCATCCTGCATGTTGACAGCATGGGCCATGTGGAGTATGAGCCCAAATTCAGCCAGGTGAGGCCACGGTCCGAGCCACAACAAGGCTGGACACCTGGAGTGGAGGCTCCACTAAGTGCCTCCACTAAAGTCAAAGCCCCCGGGAGGAGATCAGCTACTATCTTAGGTCAGGTTCACTTAGGTCTGGGGAACCTCAATGGAGGGGGGCAGGGCAACGAGCCAGTTCTGTGGACTCCAGGACAGTGTCCAGGATGTTTCTATGCTTCTCCCAAGCTAAGGACCTCAGTATCTTGGTTGCCAGGTCTATTTATGCCATTCTCTGGAAGCTGTTTTTTCCTGGCTGTTGCCTCTCACACTCTCCCTCATGGCAACTGGTTTCCTTGTATGGTTTGCAACTTCTGTTTGTGAGTTCATTTGTAAAAGGGGTTGTTCTTCCTACGGAAGTCTGCAGAATGATTTTGTTCTGGGGAATTGGTGGTTGCACTAATGTTCATTTCTTTTTTAGTTCCCCCACAAAAGCCTATGGTGCAGGTCTAGGGGGTTGAATTCTTTTGGCTGACTTTTTCCTACCCCAAACAGACGGTCAGCCTCCTCAGAGCTTCTTTGGGCTGGTGGGTGCCCTTCGCTAGATCCTATTTAAAAGACTGGCAACTTTTCAAGGCTCCAAGCTTTATATACCTGGAGTCAGTTCAGCCAGCTGGGGTTCAAGGTTCTCAAAGTTGTTTTTCCTGTTGTGAGTCTCTCTTGGTCTCAAGGCTCCTTCCATGAGCCTTCTCTGAGGAGCATAGATTGAGGGGCCTTTGATCCAGGAGGGGTGTGTTATCTCTGAGAACCTTGGTCTTCAGGATTTGGGATTAAAGACTTCAGCCCATCAGATTCAAATTCTCAGAGTCTGAGGCACCTCCTGTGTAGGATCCTCTCAGTGGTGGGAGGACTGGAGCGCTCCCTTGGGGCCCATAAGTTCAGGGACCTTATATCTGGAGGATCTCAGGATCCAGGCCTCAGCCTCTTAGGTCTTTCAACCTTGAGCCTTGGCTAAGTCTTTCAGGTCTTTAGTCTGTGGACATCAATTCTCAAAACCTGGCACTCTGAAGACCTTAGACTCTTGAGAATTTGGGAAATGACAGTCTGGGATCTAGGGTTTGTGGAATCCAGCAACCCACCATCCCTTGGGGAGTCAGCACATTAGCTGTACAGGTGTCAGGTCTTCCACCAACAAAATCCTAGACTCTGGGTCTGGAGACCTTGAGTCTCCAAGGACCTTTACAACCAAAACCCAGGACTGAGGTGAGGAGGGTCTTTGTGACTCAGGGCCTTGGATTTTGGCCACTAGACTCTGAGGAACGTGGTCTCCAAGGACTGTAGATCCTGTGGCCTCAGCAGTGAGGACCTGGGACTTCAAGGACATTGGGCAGTAAGTGCACTGGGCACAAAAAAGCACAATCAGAGGGTGTAGCACTTCAAACACCTGGTCCTCCCAGAGGCTCAGGCCACACTCCACGACCTTAGACACAGGGCACTGGTAACTTTGTTCCTAGGTATCTTTGGTATCTAGGACCCTGGTGGGGCAGGCTCAGGCTTTTGGCCTGTTGGTCTAAATTGGTATCTAGAGATGTGAAGCCCAGGTCACACAGATCCCTACACTCCCAGGAATTTTGCCCCTTTGCAGACTGGTATATGAAGCCCATAATCCGAGGTAGCATCTTAGAAACCAACACTGCAGGGTTAAGGTCTTACTCCTTGGTCTCTAACCCCCTCAAATTCCACAGACTCAATGTCTAGGGCCTTGAAACTTTGGGCCTTGTGCTCTGAGCACTTTAGACTCTGGGACCACTAACATCATTAGCCTGGGGGTCAATTTACTTGGACACTTGGGCTTTCAAAATGAATGGTGTCTGGGGCTTTGGGTCCTTCTCTTAGCTTAATCCCCAACCAGTAGGGCCCTAAACTTGCAGGACCATGAGCCCTAAGGAGTTTGACTACTATGTTTGTGAGTGTCGAAGGTCTTGAGTCTCCTCGTGTGTGTTGGGATCCCAGATTTTATGTTCCTGGGTGTTGAAGGTTTTAAGTTTTGTGCATGTTGAGATCTCAGGTCCGTACATTCCTGGATTTCAAAGGTCTCAAGTCTTGTGTGTATTGGGATCTCAGGTCCTATGTTCCTGGGTGTCAAAGGTCTCAAGCTCTGTGTGTGTTGGGATCTCAGGTCCTATGTTCCTAGGTGCCGAAGGTCTCTAGTCATCTTACGTGTGTTCAGATCTCAGTTCCTACATTCTTGGGTGTCAAAGGTCTCAAGTCTCCTCGTGTGTGTTGAGATCTCAAGTCCTATATAGCAAAACATCTCTCAAGTTGGTGGGCCCTTGACACTTGGCACGCAAGCCTCTTCCTTCTCAATGTCCCGAGGTCCCTGGGCAACAGAAGCCGAAGCAGGGCAATCCTGAGGATATGGGACTCCAGAGGCCCTAGCTTTCTAGAGGGCTTTGCTTGCAAGGTCCTCAGAACTGGGAATGTCTCAGGCTAAGTCCTTAGACACTGCTTCCTTCACCGAATGCCCCCAGAGCACCTCCAATCTTGCATTCTGAGGACCCTTGGTGTCCTCAGACCCAACATAGCAATGAACTTGCATCTCGAGGTCCTTTTGGCCAAGAGACCTGTATCACATCCTCCTGCCATATTCCCTGGAGACTGGGCTTCTCCTCTAAAGCCCTTTGATCTCTTCAGACTGTTGAGTGGGAGGCTGCAGACTCCATGCTCTCCAGACCAAGCTGAACATGGCTGTCTCTGACATCTTCCCTGTCCATGGTCCTTCCCCAGGAAAGTCTCAGTGTCTGAGGACCTGGTATTGTCTTACATTGTAGGTTGATTTTTCTCACATTCCTGCCCCAGAACCTCTCCCCTCTGGAGGTGGACCTAAGCTCCACACCCCTGTGAACCTGCCTTCTCGTCCCTCCAGGAGGTGCAGACGGGGCTCCGGGACAGAGGCCAGAAAGAGATCAGTATGCCTTTCTTCCTGAATGTGGTCCAGGCTGTGTCCCAGGAGGGGGCCTGTGTGTTTGCAGTGTCAGACCCAAGGAAGGATGGGGAGGCTTCAGGCTACTGAGAACTGTTCTACAGAGAGCCAAGCTCAAGCCCCATCATCCATCCTGGGCCAAGGCTGGCGATGGCCATGTCTCCAAGGGCTTCAACTGGGTCTGTAACTCTAGGTTGGGGGCCAGCCTGGGACTGGAAGAGGCGGGGACCAGCCTGGAGGGTGAAGACTGTGGGGGTGAGCTGCCTCCCTGATTCTCCAAACTCCCTCCTGGCCCGGCTCTGGCCCCTCTCACCTTCCCCAGGCCACTCACCCAGGCATCCCAGTCCACTCCTCTGGCTTCACCTCCTTCTGTATATCCTCCAGTCCAAGATTAAATCAAAGGCCCAATTCAGGAGGCTCTGGGTGAGGAAGGGTCCTCAGAAAGCACCATGTGTGGGTGAGCTCCTATTGTCCTCCACAACCCTCCACTGTGGGGAAACCAAGACTCAGAGATGGGCCAGGCCTTGCCCAGGCCACCTGCTGGACAGAGACGAGGCCCTACCTGCACCCCACTCCATCCTGTCCACAGTGTTTTCTGAGTGCAGCAGCAAGGCTGGCGAGGGGGGCCTTCTGTTGGGCTGCAGCCTGGGATCTTTGTCCTCCGTGCCAGGTAATGTTTGGCGGAAGCAAGACCTGAGCCACCTGCAGCCCCGTCAGCCCACATTCTCACCCTCGTGTGATCGACATTTTGGGCCAGATAATTCCTTGTGGTGGGGGCTGTCCCCACTGTAGGATATTGAGCAGCTGCCCCAATGGCAGATACCCTTATCTCCACTTTCCAAAAGCCAAATGAAACCCACTGCCGTCAAGTTGATCCTGACTCATAGTGACCATATAAGACAGAGTAGAACTGCCCCATAGTGTTTCCAAGGCTGTAAATCTTTAAAAGAAATTTTTTTATTATACTTTAGATGAAAGTTTACAGAGCAAACGAGTTTCTCATTAAACAATTAATACACATATTGTTTTGTGACACTGGTTGCCAACCTCAAGACCTGTCAACACTCACCCCTTCTCAACCTTGGGTTCCCCATTACCAGCTTTCCTGTCCCCTCCTGCCTTCTCATCCTTGCTCCTGGGCTGGTGCGCCCATTTGGTCTAGTTTTGTTTTAGGGTCTGTCTAATCTTTGGCTGAAGCGTGAACCTCAGAAGTGACTTCATTACTGAGCTATAAGTGTGTCCGGGGGACATATTCTCAGGGTTTCTCCACTCTTTGTCAGATCAGTAAGTCTGATCTTTTTTTTGTGAGTTAGAATTTTGTTCTACATTTTTCTCCAGCTCTGTCTGGGACCCTGTACTGTGATCCCTGTCAGATCAGTCAGTGGTGGTAGCTGGGTGCCATCTAGATGTGCTGGACTCAGTCTGGTGGAGGCTGTAGTAGTTATGATCTATTAGTCCTTAGAACTAATCTTTCCTTTCACCTGGGTCTTTAGTTTTCTTGTCTCTCCTTTGCTCTAGATGGGGCGAGACCAGTGGAGTATATTAGATGGCTGCTCACAAGCTTTTAAGACCCCAGACGCTAGTCACCAAAGTAGAATGTAGAACATTTTCTTTATAAACTGTTATGCCAATTGAGCTAGATGTTCCCTGAGACCATGGTCCCCACAGCCCTCAGCCCGGCAATTCGGTCCCTGGGGAGTTTGGAAGCACCTTCGGAGCTTCCATGACCTTGCCTTGGACAAGTTGTGGCGGTTTCCTCAGCCAAGGCTGTAAATCTTTAAGGAAGCAGACTGCCACATCTTTTTCCTGCAGAGTGGGCTGGTGGGTTTGAACCACTAACCTATCAGATAGCAGCTGAGGGCTTAACCACTGCTCCCTAAGAAAACCATCCAGGAACAATAAAGAACAAGGAAAGCAGGAGGAAAGACTGAGTAAAAACTGAAGCAAAAATTGATAAATTTGAAACAAAAAAACAAGTCTTTGAAAAAATATATGTAATAGATAAGCTATTAGCTAGCCAATTAGTATAAAGGAAAGAAGCATGAATACACAAAATGAGAAATGAAAATGAGAAAATAACCTCAGATATAGATGAAGTTAAGAGTAGCATAAAGATTACTCACTTCTATTCAAATACATTTGAAAACTTTGACAAAATAAATGACTTTCTTTATTGTTAGTTGCTGTCAAGTTAGTGTTGACTCACGGCGACCCCATGTGTAACAGAACGAAAGGTTGCCAAGCCTTGTGTCATCTTTACAATCATTGATATACTCAAGTCCATTGTTGCAGCCATTGTGTATTTGAGTGCCTTCCAACTTAGCCAACTCCTCTTCCAGCACTATATCAGATAATATTCTATGCTCTTTGGTGTTTTCATTGGCTTATTTTCGGAAGTAAATCATCAGGCATGTCTGCCTAGTCTCTCTTAGCCTGGAAGCTCTGCTGAAACCTGCCCACCGTGTATGATCCTGTGAATATTTGAAATGCTAGTGGCATAGCCTCCAGCATCTTAGAAACATGCAAGCCACCAAAGTATGACAAACTGACAGATGGTGGAAATTACTTTCTAGGTCAATATAAATAAGATTGCAATATTTGGGACATACTTATACTAAAAGAAATTTGTTGTTGCTTATCTGAAACTCAAATTTAACTGGGAAGCCTGTATTTTTATTTGGTAAATTTGGCAAACTTAGATATAAATGATAAACTGATTCAAGAAGGGGCAAAAGATCTAAACATGTCAATGACCATAGAGGAAATTGAGAAAGTTGCCAAAACAGTTGCTGTCAGTTGACATTGATTGAATCGGCTCCAGCTCCTGGCGACTTTATGTACAACAGTGCTGTGTCATCCTCATGATCACCAGCATGTTTGAGTCCATTGTTGTGACCATGGTGCCCATCCATCTCACTGAGGGTCTCCCTCGAGCTCGCTGGCCCTCTACCTCGCCAAACATGATACCCTCCTCCAGCAATTGATTCCTCATGATGACATGTCCAAAGCAAGCAAGTCAGACAATGTTCTGTTGTGATCCATAAGTTTCATTGGCTTGTTTTTGGAAGTAGATCACCAGGACTTTCTTCCTAGTCTGTCTTAGCCTAGAAACTCCACTGACACCCATCTACCATGGGTGATCCTGCTTCTATGTGAAATATGGTGGCCAGAACACTACACCCTTTCGGATGGCTCTGCAGGTGAAGTGTATTCAGCTGTTAGAACCAGAGACCTCTCCTGCTCATTAAGCTCCCACAGTAGAGAACAAGGATGGAAATGTCCACATTCACTCTATGAAGCCAGCAACTGGCAAAGAAAACTAATCATGTTTATGAAGTGAAATGCAAAACTCCCAAATAAAATATTAGCAAGCAGCACATAAAAAAAACCCAAAGGTTCTGGATCATCTGGATTATCCCTGGGAATGGGGATGGTGTTTCCACTCAGAAATTAGTGACAGTTGTCTGTATGATCCTTTTCTTTTTTTTCTTCACGTATTTCGTAGTAACATCTCACTGCTTCCCAAATCTGCCTATTAGCGTTAGCAAAGTGATCAGTGTTTGGGCCCATGTTTTCAAGCAACTGAAGCCCCTGATTTAGTTTATAAAACTAAATCTATACTGCAGTGTTTTGAATAGTAAATCATAAAATTGAACATCTGCGAGTGAACATCTGAGAATGATAACATCAGCAAATTACATGCTGAAGCATTAAATGTAGTACATATGATAAGATGTACAAAAAAACCCAAAACAATGGACAGTCATAAGTGCGGTTTGTTGTAACTCACTGGGGACTACCTGTATATCTCAAGGCAATCAAAACATTTGTTGGGTGATGACCGACAGCTGGGTGCTGTTTTATTGCTTTACGTGTATTAAATCAATTGATACAATTTTCCCTAAGAAGTGGGAGCTATCACTACCCTCATTTTACAGATGAGGACACTGGAGTCCTAGTTCTCCAAGGGTCATACAGGATAAGTACCAGAGATGGGAACTGGATAGACAAATGGAGAAAATTAATCTTGACCTTTACCTCACACCATACGCAAATATTAAACTGGGATGAATCACAGACCTGAATGTCAGTGCTAAAATACCTGCCTCTGCAATCGCTGCTGTATCATTTATTGTAAAGACCCTCAATTCCCCCACTGAACTGCATTGGTATCTTTGTAAAAAAAATCAAGTAAACAAACCTATCACACTTAAAACAAATTATAAACATACAGTAGTTAAAATAGTGTAGTACTGGCATATGAATAAACTTAAGAAATCAATCAACCACAATACAGAACCCAGAAAAGGATGCAAATAAATATGAATTCTGTCTATGCTTGAGGAGGATATCGAATCAGTAAGAAAAAAGATGAACTGTTAAGAACTGGTGTTGGAACAAGTGGGCAGCCCTCTGGAAAAATAACAAAGTGGGTTCCGTACCTTTTTCTTTACACCAGAATAAATTCTAGTTGGATCAAAGACTTAAGAGTAAAAAAAAGAAACTACATGAATATCACAAAAAACATGAGAAAAACTTATATTCTTAGAATGAAGAAGGCCTTTAAGGTATGATATAAACCAAGAAAAGGCTGGTAGATTTGAACAGGTAAAAATTAAAAAATTTTATTTGGAAAAAAGGTATCTTAGAAGATCAAAGAAAAACTTTGGAAAAAATATTTTCAACACATACCATACTTTTACACAAATACTGCATGCCTTCTATGTTTGTTTGCCAGCAGCATCCTCCCACCAGGAGGTATTTTCATAAGCAAGGCTATGCCAGTTTTATTTTACACGTTGCTGTAAAAAAAATTAGCAAGTGCCTCATGAAAATACCTTGCAGGGGGAGGATGCGGCTGGCAAACAAATGTAGAAGCTGCAAGTTATTTGTGTAAAAATATGGCAATTAGATGTGGGACTGGTTTCTTTAATATTTAAATATTTAATACGAAAGACCAAGTATTCATTAGAAATACACACAGGGATATGACTCATTTGTCCACAGAAAGAAAACTACCAATAGCTGTTACAACACAAAAAGTTGGTCAACCTCACTCATAACTAAGCATCGCCAATTAAAACAACAAGATCCTACAGGGACAAAGAAAATAACTCTGAGCTCAGAAAGCTTCACTGGTGATTTCTCCCAAACATGATGGAATGAAAAACACCAGTCTTACACAAACTCTTGAAGCAAGTAGTAAAGAGAGAACATTGCCCAACTCCTTTTATGAGGCCAGCACAACCGTGATAGCAAAACCTGACAAGGACATTACAGGAGGGAAAAGTATAGGGTAATCTCATTCCTGAACACAGAGGCAAAACTCCTAAACAAAATATTAACAACCAAATCCAGTGAAATATAAAAAAGATAATTCATCATCACCAATCTGGGTTTACTCCAGGAATGCAAGATTGGCTGAACATTAAAAACCATCAAGCAATGCAATTTACTACAATAACAGAACAAAGAAGAAAAATCATCAAAAGAAGAAAAACCAATAGATGTGGAAAAGCATTCAACAGAATTTGCCAACATTTATTCACTATAGAAACTCTCAGCAACTGGAATGGAAGGAGACTTCCTCAATCTGATAGGAGTGGCTACAAAAACCCACAGTAAATATCATACTTAATGGTAAAACAAAAAGCCTTCCTTTTGAGATTGGAACCCAGAAAAGAAACCCTCACTTTCATCACTTCCTTTCAATGGTATAAAGGAAGTCCTTGCCAGCACAATACCAGGAGAATAACAAATAAAAAGTAAAAGGATTGGAAAGGAGGACCTAAAATGTCATTATTTGTAGACATTCTATACTCAAATTAGAAGTAAGTGAACTTAGCAAGATCACTGGAAAAAATCAATTATATTTCTACATACTAGCCACAAATAGAGAACACCTTATAGAATGAAATCAATTATATTGTTAAAAAAAAACCCTTCAAATACCTAGAAATAAAGGTAACAAAACATGTGTAAGACCTCTACACTGAACACAAAAAAACATAATTTGAAGAGATAAAGATCTAAATCAATTGAGTGATATACTGTGTTCATGGAATGGAAGACTTCTTATTGTAAAGAAGAGTCCCTGGGTAGTGTAAATGGTTAAAGCACTTTTCTGTTAACTGAAAGGTTGTCAGTTCAAGTCCACCCAGAGGCACCTTGCAAGAAAGTCCTGAGGATCTACTTCCAAAAAATCAGCAACTGAAAACCCTGTGGAGCACAGTTCTACTCTGACACACATGGGGGCGCCATGAGTCAGAGTCGACACAATGGCAACTAGTAACTGGTATGCTGCAAAGATGTCAGTTTTTCCTACGCTCATCTATAAGTTCAATGCGGTCCTGACTGAAATCCTAGCAGGGTTTTTGTGGAAATTGGCACAGATGCGAAGAGCCAGGAAGAACCCCGGCAATCTTGCAGATAGAGAACAATGGAGGACTCGTACCCCAGATCTCAAGAACAAGCTGTAATGGAGCATTTGGAATCAGTGCAAAGAGAAACAAATGGGCCCAGGGAACAAGAACAAAGAGTCACCGATTTCCGACAGAGGGAACACTGCCTTGCAGTTTCCAGTGAATGGTGCTGGGTTGAATCATGCAACAGGGAGGTGGGAAGGGAAGATGGGATAGAAAGTGGAGGGAGTAAGAGCTGGCTGGACCCACATGAGAGAGCAGGGGCCCATGAAGACAGACTAAAACCTCTGACCAAACTACGTCCCTGCTTGTGGCCTCTGACTTTGGTGACAAGGGGTTCTGCAGAAGCTGGGACCTGTTTTAGGAGCTAAACACACACTTGGCCCAGGGGAGGGTGAAGCAGGGCTGGCCCACCTCTATCTCATGACAGTGGAGCTGAGGAGTCTGATAAGCAAATCCCAGTGTGAAGCTCACGGCCACCCTTCCACTCTCCAGTGCTCCCAGAATCTCCCCCTTAGCCCATCCCCACCAGAAGCACATAGGGGAGGGGCATGGGGACTGCCCCTCAGCCCAGCAATATTTGTTTATCTCTCCATGGTGGAGGAAAACACTGGCTTCTTATGCCATGAGGGTGGGGCACCCTCCAGGAGACTGGTGGTGAGATGCTGGCTGGGACAGCTCAGGAGGAACCCACATGAGCTGTGGAACCAGTGGTGAATTTCTCTGCAGGTAAACGTGGACTTAATCACAAAGCACAACGGTGTTTGAAGAAGCTGGAGCCTGGCTATGACTTAATTGTCCATCAGCTTGGGACTAGTTAGGTGCATCGTGCTGTTTGAATTTTTTTAACCATGTGCGGTTAGTATTTATTTTCAACACTAATGAAAAACGCAAGACCATCTTTTCACAGCCTGGCCCCTGGTGTCTAATTAGAAAGCCAACAACAGACCCCAAAATGCACTATGGCTTGGTCACAACACAAGGGCACTGGCCCCATGGCAGTGTGGGCAGCGTGTTGTTCTGTTGTGCATAAGGTTGTCATGAGTCAGAGCTGACTTGACGGCAGCTCACAATAGCAACAGTACCAGGTGGGTGAGTGGGGTTGGCAGGTCCTCCTCCACGCTGGGGCTGAGCTGGGACCAGGTTGTCTTGGCTTCCACAGGCCCCTCAACTGCAAGGGCAGCTGGGAAATGAGGAGACTGAGGACACTGGGCTGCTGGCGGGCTGGGCAGTACCTCATTTCCCTAACTGGTTTTTATCCTGTGAGTCTGGGCTGGAGCAACTCCCCCAGGAAGCTCGCCCTGCCTCCCTCCCACTGTGAGGGGAGCATCCAGGTCACTGTGAGCTCTGTAAGGACAAGGCCTCTGGTGGGTGCAGCACAGGCCTGCTCCCTGCTCCCTCGATGCTCTGGCCACATCCGGCCAGTGGGAGACCCTAGTGGCAGGCTGGGGGCAGGAAGAGGATGAGGTAGTCACTTCTCGTCTCCTTGGGGCCTCTGGGGTGCCTGCTCAGTCCACATGGTTCTGACTTCCATGGGGCCTGGCCCTGGCTCCGGCAGTGCCTCCTCCCTTGGCCATAGCCAGGGTGGTGCCAGTGTCCTGTGGGGCCTACCCCTCCTGTGTGACTCTACTCCACACGCCCTGCAGCTCCAGCTTCCAGGATCATGTTCCTGCTCATTTTCCTCTGCAGGCAGCAGCTGGCCCTGGGCTCTAAGGCTATGACTCTGATGTCCTTCCATCCCCCATGGGCCCTACTAGCACTCACTGCTGCCCATCTTACAAGAAGGGCTGATGTTTGGGACCCCTCCCTGAGGCTGAGGTGCACACCTGTAATGTGGTCTGGGAGCTGACCTCTCAAGTCCTCTGCCCAGCAGCACACCTACTCCCTGCCCTGGGAAAACCCCAGGTGGGGCTTCCCAGCCTTGCTGCCCTGGCACTGCAGTTAGAATCAGGGGGCTAGCTGGGCAGGCAGCAAGGCCTCAGCCTCCCCACTATTTCCTCCAGACAGGAGCGGGGGCAGCTTAAGGGCCCAACTGGAGGGAGAAGGGTGTTGCCCTCAGGGTGGGACCTGGGGAGGATGAGGTGCCTGGCGCCTCAGCGGTCCCCCTGCTTGCCCTCAGGCCCAACTGCGCCTCTCTGCCTGTGAGCCTTTGCTCAGGCTGTTCCCTGCCAAGAATGCCCCTCCCATTACTCCCAGCTCTAGAGGCTGCAGGATGGGCCCAGGGCTCAGCATTTGCTGAGGTGGGGGTGGGCTGCCCCAGCTACCTTGGCCAGAGGGAACTGGCCTCACCCGCTGCAGGTGCTGGGCTACCTGGCTCAGGTCTGGGGGAGGTGGGCCCAGCCCTACCTCATCTGCTGAGAGGAAAGTACCTGCCTGGGGGCCAAGGCCCCACCCCTGCCCTTCCTGGAGATGGGAAGTAGAGCTTGGGTGGGGAGTCGGAAGGGGCCCAGTGGGCAGAGGCTGAGCACCCCCAGGTGCCAGAGCACCTGTCACCTCCAGGCCTGTAACCCCCCTTACTGACAGCCTCCTCCTCCTGTCTTCTGGGTGCACCAGGGCCAGGCCAGCCCCCAGTCCCTCACTCTTGGCACTGCCCCACCGAGCATACCCTTTATCTGCTCAACCGCCTCCTCCAGGAAGCCCTCCAGTCAGGACCTACCCTGACCCCAGGACAGGGCTGAGGTGTGGGAGGCCTGGCTGTGCCCTGAGACCCTGAGACTGGGGGATGACTGGTGGCCCTGCCAAAGGGGAGACGAGGGGATGCAGGGAGGAGCTGTGACCAAGCAACATCTGAGGATTCCCCTGCAGGGCTGGTCACCTGGACCCCAACGCAGCCTCCCCTCTGCTGCCCCCATGTGGCCACTCCTGGCACTGCAGGCTGCAGAGGGGACCTCTGCTGTCTCCCGCTCCCTCCCCGCACCAACCCAAGGGCTCTGCATCCCTAGCCACCAGGCCTACTATCCCCTGGGGTCCTGCCCTCCCTGGCACTCCATCCACCGGGATCTTTCCAGGGTGAAGGCAGACCTATCCTGCCCTGCCTAGGCCCTCACAGCCCTCAACGAGCACCTTGCCACAAAGGAGACTTTCCACCTGTGCCGGGAAGCCCCTACACCTCCACCTCTCCTGGCACCTACATCCCTCCCCTCCCTGCCCCTCACATAGGGCTGACCGCTGTGCCCCCAGGGGAAGGGCAGGGAGGGCAGGTGGCGGCATGGGGCCTGGGCTCTGTATCTGGCTTCTAGACCCTCCTGCGCTAAAGGCCCAGGGACCTGGAACATGGCCCCAGTCCCTAGAGCAACAGGGATGGCACCACCAGTGACTGCGTCTGGCCACAGAGCTGCCACCTGCCAGGCCAGGGGCCGGGGGCCAGAGGCCCAAGGGCTGGGGGGCCAAGGGCCAGGGAGCTTGGGGATCAGGGGCTCACCGTCAGTCTGAGCCAGCTTGTTGCAGGGAAACTCTTCTCAGGGACCTCTAGGTTGGACAGCAAGGGCAGGTGCCTGACTTGGGGTGGGGCAGGTGGGCTGGCAGTCCAAGTCTGCCCCACCCAATGTCCTGAGAACTCCAGTGTGGCAGCCCATGCTGAACCCTGGCAAACATTGTCCTGTGTCCCACCTGAAGAGGTGGTTACGGTCCTCAAATCCATCTTACAGATGAAAAGGCAGAGGCTGGGAGGGACCTGTGCCAGGTTACTGGGCAGTGGGTGAAGGGGGTGGGAGTCAGACCCAAGTCACTCTGGGTGCTGTTGGTAGGTGACACACAGGGCAACTGGGGAACTCTCTGCAACCGAGGCATAGCACAAACACAGGACACCAGGGATGGGGCACGTAGGCTGTGTTTTCTCTTCATATGAGGGGCAGGGTGCTTCCAAGTGATGTCCATAGAAAAGTTAGAATTACAAGCCTGGAGTGTGTGTGTGTAGGGGTAGTCCCTCCACTATGGGGATGCTGGCTGTCCACTCCGGGGTCCTGAGTCCTCTTCACACCCATGGGCTGGGCCAGCTGGGGTCTCAGGCAGGGCAGGGTCCAGGAACCGAGGCAGCATGGCACTGGGGGCTCACGTTGTGTGGCACTGGGACTCACATGTCCAGGGGTCAGGGTTACGGGCATTGGACTATCAGGACATGCGGTCTTGGGTATTTGAGTATCAGATGCTGGAGTTTTAGGGCCGGGGACTCAGGTGCTAAAATTCCAGGGTATGGAGTCTGGGCCTGGTAGATGCATGGGCACGGCCTCAGGACGGCACAGCCTCAGGATGGCACAGCCACAGCCCGGGGTCGAGCATCTGCACTCAGGCGGCAGCTTTGGTCTGAGCAGAGAGTGGGCACCATGTCTCAGGTGTCCAGGCCCCGGCGTTATTCTTGGCCTGCAACTGGCCACACAGGCCAGGTGCTCATGGCCTCAGGCCCCAGATGATGTCCTGCAACAGAGACACATGCAGTCTGTAGCAGGCAGGGCACCCCTGATCTCAGGAGAGCCTGTGGGGCAGGGCTGGGCTGGGGGTGGTCACCTGTGGCCCTTCCTGCGACGCAGCAGCACGTACAGCAGCATGACCAGCAAGGCCACTGCCAGGCCTCCAAAGATGACACTCAGCACCGTGTAACTCCGTCCTGGGAAGGGGGCGCAGTGAGGGTGGCCCTGGGGTTCTGGGGCACCAGCGGGGGCGTGGGAGGGGCGTCCTACCTGGCTGGCACCTCGGGGTGGGTATGGACCAGGTGCCATCTGCCTGGCAGGTGCTGGCCTCTGCCCCGTCCAGGCTGTAGCCACGGTCACAGCTGAAGTGGACGGTGGAGCCCACTAGGTACATGGTGCCCTCCTTGTGCCCGTTGGCAGGTGGCGCCACCCAACCACAGGACACCACTGGGGAGCAGGTGACAGGGCTGAGACGCTGGCCGGGGGTCCATCCCAGTGCCCCTGGCCCCCTTCCTGCTGACCCAGGGGATCCCATCCCAGTGTCCCTGGCCCCCTTACCACCTGCCTTGAAGGAGGTCCCATCCCAGTGCCCATGGTCCTCTCCCTGCCACCCTCACCTGGCTGCAGGCTCTGCATGCGGCACCGGTGCAGCTGGTGGGCGGTCCTTGTGGCATTGCCCACGCTCAGGCTCCCAGTGGCCACTACGTCGAAGCTGCAGAAAGGGTCGTTCCCACAGAAGGCATTCGCCTCATGCACCAGGTGGGAGTAGGCAGTGACCTCGTCAGGGAAGAGGGGCTGGAAGGATGGGTCATGCTTGGGCCGGAACAGGAAGTTGTTGACCAGGAAGTGGGAGTCGTAGGTGAACAGGGAGGACTCATTCTGCACAGCCCCTGGGGACGTGGCAGGGCAGGTCAGGCTGCCCCTGCTGGTGGCCATGGCCCTGCGTGCCCCCTGCCCAGCGTGTTCCCGCAGTCACTCACACTCAGCCCCAAACCCAAACAGCTGCTGGGCACTGGCGGTCTCAGGCAGGATGCGCCCGCTGGGCAGTGTGAAGTCATCAGTGGGGTTGCCGTTGAGTGTCCCGAGGAGGCCCTGGGTGTGGTTCTGGAACTTCTCAGGAAGCAGAACTGTCACACTCAGGGACGGGCCCTGTATGCTGACCTCCAGGCCAGCCCCTGACGACAACATGATGGACACACGCTCCTCAGTGGCCACCGACAGGAACATGCCTGGATGGGGGGTAGGGGGATAAGGGGTCAGGGCCACCCCCATGGGCACCATCTCCTGCCCCCATGGCCCCAGGATGGGGTGGGCCAGCACCAATGGGGTGCAGGGACCTTCAGGGGTTGAGAGGGTGTCCCCAAGGCCAACCCTCCACCTCTGCCCACACCTGTGATGGGACCCCCCAGGTGCCCAGCCCGTGCAGGGAACCCCATGCCAAGGCCACGTGTTGGACGCCCCCTGCCAGGCCCACCCCCCACCTCCTCAGCCCCCAGCTGAGAACATTGTACTTGCTCAGGATTCCCGAGGCGGCACAGCTGTGGGAAGGGGGTCAGATGCTGGAGCTGGCAGATCAGCCTCTGCCCTTTCCAAGGGACTCCCTTAACCCTCTAGGGGAGGGCAGTCAGGGTTAGTTTCACTGTTCCAGGGGCTGTGGTGAGGAGCATGCCCACCGTCTGGTCTTGAGGGGCTTATGACCAGTCCCCATGTATTGGACTCAGGCATTTCCACATGGCAAAGCTGAGGCCAACAACCCATAAAGCAGATCAGCTCCTCGAGATTGGTCTCTGCCACATGTCACCCAACCTCAGGCCTAGATCCACATCGAGGGAGCGGATTCACTGCCTACTTGGTGTGCCAGCCCTCCCAGGCCCCTCTGTAGTGGGGCGCAGGGTGAGGGGGTGACCATCACTCTGCAACGAGGCCTGGGTGGCGCCTGTGTTTTCATCTGAGCCCTGGGACATCCCCAGCCTCCTGCCAGGGCTGGGAGAGGTGGGAAGGCCCCTGGGCCTGTGGTGGCTCACCCTTAAGGTCCATCCAGCGTTGCTCGTCAAAGCTGAGTACCCGCTGGTTCAGCAGAACCTGCAGCATCCTGGCCCCATCAGCCAGCCGGACTTCCAGCACGTCCGAGGTGCCCTCTTGGACCGCCACTGCGGTCAGCCCTGTGCCAAGGGCCTGTGTGCCTGGGGGAAGACAGGGTTACTCTGCTTGGCCTCCCAACCCGCCGACCTGGCTCCCAGAGTCACAGCTCCCAGGGTCAGGCTGGGCCTGCTCGGCGCCCCTGGCCAGTCTTACCATTGGGCATCATCCCTGGCTGGGCCCTGGCCTGCACACTGAGCTGGGTCAGGCCGGCCTCCAGCAGCACGTACTCCCCACGTCCATTGAACGTGAAGTTGGCACCATCGAAGGTGAGGAAGTGCGGGTCCCCAAAGGCAGAAGCTGGGAGAGAGTGGGGGAAGGGGGTGGCGGGGGAGTCAGACGCTGCGGGCCATGCCCCTCAACCTGGGTCCCAGGGTTCCACAGTTGGCCAGCACCCACCCAGGCGCGGGGGCTGGTAGTTGCGACAGCCGCTGGAGGGCCGCCGGCGCATGTAGCGGTGGCACTCGGGCGCCCAGAGGCAGCAGTGGTAGAAGCTGATGACATCATAGAGCCAGTGGGAGAGGCCAGGCACACGGGGTGGCACTAGGAACGGGGGCGCACCCCAGTCGTGCCCACGGTCTGGGGTGCTGCCGCTGGTGGAATCTGCGGTCAGGAGCTGTGCTCCGTCTGCTGTGTAGCAGCACTGCTGGCCTGAGGCATAGCGGGGGCTGGGGGCGTGGGCAGGTCAGGGTGCACCAGTAGGTGCCCCCACCCGCCAAAGCCCCCAGTCTAGGTGCTCACCTGGCCTGCACAGAGCGCACGCAGTGCACGGCCCCCGGGTGGTAGGTGCATATACTGCCCTGCTCAATATCACAGCCGTAGTCCGTCTGCAGAGTGGCCGGTATCATCTTGTCACTTCGAGCCTTGGGCCTGCCCCCCCTCCCTGGGTGGTGCCCCCTCTGCCCCAGTACTGTCCTGGGGTTTCTCCATGGGAGGCCCAGGACCTGATGCCTGAGGAACACAGGAACTCAGGAGCACTGGTCCCACAAACCCAGCCCCAGACTGCCACCTCCTGATTCCTACGAGCTGGGTCCTGGAATCAGCACCCACAGACTGAGGCCTGAGGGGCCCAGCCAAGGTGGGGGACATGTACCCCCTGCCCCAACCCTTTGGGCCCCGACGCGGGTGGAGTCTCACAAAAAAACGGCCAGAGTCAGCGCGGGCCTGGGCCAGAGTGCATGGGCAGTCGGGCAGCTCCCCCAGGAAGTCGGGCAATTGATCCTCCAGCTCCTCCCAGGCCAGGCACCGGGTGCGCGCCCAGGCCACAGGGTCGGCCCGGAAGTCATCACCCAGGTGCCAGGCCAGCGCATGCTCGTTGCTCCAGAGTGACTGCATGTCCCTGTGGGGGGACACGGCCCTGAGGGGGGCACACCCCCACTTTCCACCCTGCTGCACATCCCATGCCCCTCCAGGCTCAACCCTCACCCTACCCTCCTCCAGACCCACCCTCCACAGTGTGACTCATTCCCACTGCACCTCCCTCTACCCTTCAGCCCACCCCAACCTTCTCCCTGTAGCTCACCCTCACCCCCACCCCATGGCCCACCTCCACCCCCTCCACGCTGCAGTCCACCAGCCTCCTGTGGTCCACCAGCCTACCCGCTGAGCCATGGGTCACAGGCAGGTGGGGGTCAGGACACGGCCCCACCCATCACCTGCGTGGCCATTACCTTTCCCCGGCCTTGTGAGCACTGTCCAGGATACGAAGTGCCCCCACTTCCCACTGCTGGTAGTCACGCGGCGCAGGTTTGGGAGAGAAGGTGAAGGTGCCAGAGTTGGAGACATTTGTGGCCAGGGTGTACAGATATGACCATCTTGCTGTCCACTCCTCTGAGTATGGCTTCCCTGAGGGCAGAGAAGACCTCAGTCAGTCCCCGCCCCTCTGTGGACCCTGGGGTGGGAGGGAGCTGGCACCAGTCTACAGCATGCAGAGCAGCCTGATGGAAGGACAAACAGATGGACTGTCCCGTAGGAGGGCCTGCCCTGCAGCTCCAGCCGGGACCTGGGCTGGGGGGCCGCTACCTCCCACACCCAGGGTCACTGCCCTACTCCAGGCCGGCCCTTGGGGCTTGGGGAAGACAGGGCCTCCTCTGCTTCCAGGACAAGCCAAGGCACCGCACCTCTTCCCTGCACAGCCTGGAGTGGGGCCCAAGCCACATGCTCCCTTCCTGAATTCCATTTCTCTCCCCTCTGTAAGCCCAAACACCTGCTCTCTCCAGCCCTGCAGAGGCGGCCCAGTCACTCACCTGTCTCCTCATAACCCCACAGCTCGATGGTGACGTAGACCGTGGGCAGCGCCCTGGGGCTCCAGGTCACAGTGAGGTTGCCCCCTGTGCCAGCGGTGCCGTAGTACTGCCAGCGGGTCTCATTCACCAGTGTGCACTTCTCTGTCTCTGACACCTTGCTGGGGTGCACTGGGTGGGAGAGCCAGTGAAGGTGAGGGGTGGGGCTACCGAGGACAAAGCAGTGAGCAGACGCTCCTGGCAGAATGGGACATGGGACATAGAGGCAGGGAGCGGTTGGGTGCCTGGTCTAGCCAAGCTGAGCGAGGAGGCCCCAGCCTGTCTTATTGTGGGACTCTGTGGCCTCCTCCCTCTGGGCTGGGACGTCTGCCTGGATGCCAGTTGGGGTGGAGTCAGGAAATAAGGCAAGGGGATCCCCCGTCCTGTGCGGTGCAGCACCCACGGGCCGGGCAGGACACCCAAGGACTGGTTGGGCCAGCACAGTGTTTGTGGTGAGTGGGCAGGCCTCCCTGTGTATAGATTAGTGCTGGGAAAGTCCCTTAGCCTGCGATTGAGGGGTGCTCACCAGCCAGCCATGTGCCAGAGCGCTCGAAGGTGTGGCCGTTGTCCAGCGAGAGCATGAACGGGATGAGGCCGCTCTCATAGACCAGGGGTGACACGCAGTGTACCTGCTGGTTGTCGTCCACGTGGCCGCGTGTCTGCACGCTCCCTTTAAACCTGTGGGGCAGAGGGCCAAGAGGTGGGCCAGGTCTGGGGGAGGCAGCTGACCCTCCCCAGGGAACCCGTCGCTGCTCACGGGCACAGGTGTGAGAGGCGGTGCCCACCTGCAGACCACACCATCGGTGGGGCCAGAGTGTAGGTGCTGCACCACGAAGTCCTTGCCGCCCATGATGGAACCTGAGTAGGGCAGGATGTCCAGGCAGAAGTCCCGTATGTCCGTGCAGCAGCTGCCCAGGCCAGAGCAGGTTGGGTGGCAGGAGCAGGGCCCACTTTTGTCCCCACAGCGTTGGGCGCAGCTCTCCTGGGCCCCTGGGGAGAGGACGCTGATAACTGGGCTGGTCACCCCACGCCCAGGTCCCATCTAGGCTCCCTGATGCTCACCAGAGAGAGGCGTCCCCTGGGGACACAGGGGGAATCACAGAGCTCATGGGGATGGATGGGGTGATTCTCAGCACAAATCATTCCTGGGGCACGACTGACCCTTAGTCACGAAGTTCCCCCGTTCCAAGGGCAGGGCTTTCCAGAGGGCCACAGTTGCCTGAGCCCTCAATGTGGTCTAGGGACCTCTCCAGCTCTCCTGGGCTGGAATCTGACAATGTGGCCACTATGTCAACGTGGCCACTGAAAGCCCCTAAAAGCCCCATTTGAGATCTAATGGAGGTGGGGTTCCAGGCAGCGCTCACCCCACTCCCTCTCTTGGGGCAGTGCCCTGAAGAGACCCCTGCCCTTAGGAGAGGGATCAAGGGGCATGCCTTTCCCTCTGGGAAGGGGAGGACATTTCCCGCTGAGGGCCGTGTTTTGGGAGGTTTGTCTCTTGGGGCTGACCTGGAGGATGGGTCAAAGGCAAAGACTGGGGTGGGGTGCAGCCACCCTGGTCCTTCCCCACTTGTCCTCCAGGGCCTGGGCCAGAGCCACCTGGCCCCACTTCACCATTGGTGCAGGGTTTGGCACTCAAGAGCATCAGTAAATATTTATTGACCCGTGATGGCTTAAGGGGGTGGGGGAGGGGGCTGAGGGATGCCAGTAAGTAAGATAAGACCAGGAACGAATGGGAGTGGGGGGCCCCGCCCAATCACTCCCGGGCCAGGATCCCTCTGCAGCGCTGCGGTTCCCCGACTTTGAGGACTCGGTCCTACCTGGGTGAGGACTGACCATTCCCCTGTCCTGGGTGGGGTGGGGGCGCCTGTGCATACTTGTGCCCTCCACTGGCCGGGGTGCAGGCCTGGGGCTGTCTGGTTTCCTCCAGCCCACAGCCCCTGGCCCCTGGCTTTTCCGGGTGAGCATTAAGGTGCCCCAGACCTCCGTCCCAGCCCCAGCCCACAGTCCTCTGGCCCCTGGCATGTATGGGTGAGTATTAGGGTGCCCCAGACCCGTGTCCCTGCCCCAACCCACAGCCCCCCGGCATGTTCGGGTGGGCATTAGGGCACGCTCCAGACATCTGTCCCGGCTGGCACCCCCTCCACCTGGGTCCCAGGCTTTCCTCCTACCACCCAGTGCTTTTCCAGACAGGTGACAGACGGCCAGAGGCTGAGCCTGCAGCAAACGGAGAAGCGTCTGTCCTGGCTGGCCCCGCAGCAGATGAGCAGATAAACAGAGGGCCAGGGCAGGCTGGTGGGCGTACCTGCGGCAGGCTGGGGGCCCAGGCCGGGGGGCTGCACCAGGAACAGCAGGGCACAGAACACGAGGGCTAGCTTCATGGCGAGGCCGGGTCTGCGGGCGACGCAGGGCTGTGAAGGCTGTGGGCAGCGACCGCTCCCTCCCTGCCGCAGCTCCGCCCCTGGCCCCGCCCACTCGCCGGCCTTTCAAAATCCACAGGTAGCGGGCAGAGTGCGGGTCGCCTGCCTGGTCAGCACATTCCTGAAGCCAGCCTGGGATGCAGAACAGGGGGTAGAGGGTGGGGCGGTGCTCGGGGTCGGACCCCAGCAACCTTTGGTCCTGAACGCACTGGAGGATTGAGAGGGCGGCTCCTGCGGGATGGGTGGGCAGGACCATCTGGCCCTGACTCCACCCTCCCATCCAGAGTCTCCTCCGCCATCCTCGGGCCGGAGGGCGGACCCTGGCTGGGCACCCTGGGCAGGGCGGAAGGGAGCTGGGGTGATGAGGTATGAGATGGGAGCCCCAAGTCTGCCAACTGGCTGGGAGCCCGGAGGCGCCTCTCCGCCCTCGGCCCCACCTGCCCTGCTGTCACTCTCAGAGTCTGCATACTCTCCCCAGAACTCCCCACCCCGTCTGCCTTTCTTGTGCAGGTGAGGAAACAGGCCCAGCCAGGGAGAGGTCTTGGAGAGGCGCAGTGCCTGGTGGCTGCTGGAAGTGCAGCAGCCAGGAGGGGGGGAGGGCTCAACCTTGGGGTTGTCACTGGGCCAGGCCACTTCTGGATGCAGACCCGGGTCCAGCCAAGGCTCCTCAAGGCATTCAAGGGGACGCTGCAACACGGTGCAGGATCTGAGCTGGCCTGGGGCTTCGGCCACCAGGCTGTAGCCCCTGTGGCCCGCTGTCCCCACCACAGCCCCTCTTGTGGGTGGGTGTATTGCCAGGAGCCCTGAGGTGCCTCCAAGAGCTGGCTCTTACAGAAGAAGGGGGCAGGAAGCCTGCCAGGGTGTGGGAGTTAGCTCTGGGGCCCAGGGTTGCCCCCTGCTGTGCCTCACTCCTGCTGGCCCACCAAGACAGATGTGAGCAGGGCAAGCCTCCCAGCCTCTCAGAGCCTCCATGTGCAGAGGGGAAGCCCCTCATTCCCAGGTACCTGTCAGTGGGTGCCCTGGTCCTGAGATCCTGGCCTGGGGCTTGATCCTGGGACCATACCAAGGGGAAAACCTTACAGAAGGGCCAGACCGAGGACGAGAATGCCCTCTACAGCTCTAGTATGGAAGATGGCGGAATGCTCTGGGCTGGGGCCTAGACACTGCAGTCCCTGAGAGCATGGAAAGGTGCTGGGGGAGTTTGCTGGGGGTCTGCTCCTGGAGGGGGTCTTGTGCACCAGGAAGGCAGGCTGTCACTTCCTGTTTCTGCCTCGGTGGGCGTGTTTGTTGTTGCTGGGTGCTGTCAAGTTGGTTCCGACTCATAGCGACCCTATAGTGGAGAGTAGAACTGCCCCATAGAGTTTCCAAGGTGTGACTGGTGGATCTGAACTGCCAGCCTTTTAGTTAGCAGCCAAGATCTTAACCACTACACCATGAGGGCTCCAGATGTGAGGTTAGACACTGGGTTTACAGTTCCGGCCCCCACGCTGCCACCTAGTGGTGGCACCAGGCCCTACCATGGGCAGCCCAGGGTGCCTAGGCCTAGGAAGGGCACAGGGCTGTGTGGAAGCTGCGGTGGCTTAAGGTTGCCCCAGGTAGGGGCTGGGGGGCTGACAGTGCAGTTTTGGGCTGGCCATGGAGGGGAGATGGCTGGTGTGGCCTGGAACCTGAACCTCCCCAAACAGGCCAGGTCCATGGCTTAGTGTTCTGCTGCAGCAGACTTAAAACTACAATTTCTGAACACGGGCCCCAGGTTCACGTTCTGCACTGGGCCCCATACTCATTGTTGAAGGTTGTGAGAGGTGGACCTTCCCACCGGCCCGCCCCTCCTGACACTCCCCCCTTGTGGGACTCTCCAGCCCCCATCACACCTCCTTGATCATCAGGGCCACACTGACACCCCCATGGGGTCCAGCTCCAGCCACCCCAAGGGTCTTCCCTGGCCCCACAGGTGCCCTCCTGGGCCCCCCACCTGCTGGCTTGGCAGGTACCCAAGGCTGCCAGAGCACCAAGTCCTGACCTCTAGGAGGAGGGTCCAGAACCCTGAGGGGAGCTGCAGGAGCCCCAGGCCTGCCCTGGCCACCCCCTGGGAGAGCAAAGAGGCAAAGACAATTGTTCCATCTTTATTAGAAACCAAAAAAGGATGTGGGGTGAGCCTGGTCCCTGAGCAGCTCTGCACCGTGATGGCTGCCCAGGGTGGGGTGCAGGAGGTTTACAAAGGTAACGTTTGTTAAAAAAGAACACCGGCCCTTCTGTGCAGAT
This sequence comes from Trichechus manatus latirostris, assembly GCF_000243295.1. Classification (NCBI taxonomy): domain Eukaryota; kingdom Metazoa; phylum Chordata; class Mammalia; order Sirenia; family Trichechidae; genus Trichechus; species Trichechus manatus. The sequence goes on along the minus strand of NW_004444093.1, from coordinate 2,336,184 downwards.
GACCACCACTGCCTCCAAGAGGCTCAGTCAGCCTCCTCCTCCTGCTCACCAGAGTCCCCTCCTAGTGTGGTGGGCAGGCCCTGATGGCCCAGGATCTGTTACCCTGACCCTGAAGGCAGGGGGATGCAGTGAGGGGGAGGGGCTGCTGGAGAAGGGCCCCACTGGGCCTCAGCCTTGCCCTGGGTTCAGGCTGAGGGGGTGTCCCAGTGCTGGGGGTGTGGCCAAGGTGCCTGGGCAGGATGGCCCCCCCCCCCCACTTCAGATGTCCATGTAGTCATCATCCTCATCCGTCTCACTCTCCAGTGAGGACTCCTGGCTTGATGTCTCCAGGATCTCCAGGGCTGGCTGGCACAGGCTCTCCTTCCTCACGTTGGCAGCTGACTGGGCAGACAGGATGGCCGACTGCAGGTGGGGGTAGGGCAGGCACTGGTCGGGGAGACTAGGCCCCCACCTCGGGGCCCGTCTGTAACCTGCACACCCCTCCACCGTTTTCTTCCCCGCTGCCCTGGGGGAAAGCCCTCTGTAACCTGTACCCCCCACCACGTTTGCTCCCCACCTGCTCCGGGGGGGTGCCCTCTGTAACCTGCTCACTCCCTCCCACCCCCACGGTCACCTTCAGCTTTTGCTTGGTCTCCTCCGAGATGCTGCCTTTGGGCGAGAGCAGGGTTGGGGTGGGCGGTGTAACAGTGATCTCAGGAGGGAACTTGGTGGCAGCCTCGGGGATGACCAGCTTTGGCATGTTGGGCAGCAGACGCGGCTTGGCCCTGCTGGGCTCGACTTTGCCCAGGGGGCCCCCAGGTGGCTGGGCACCCCCACTGCTGGGGGCCTTGGAGGCAGAGGCTGTGGGAGGGGGACCAAGGGGTGGAGCCTTGTCACAGGCTCCAGAGGCCTGCCCCTCCCCGATTGGGCCTCGGGATCCGCTCTAGAAGACAGAGGCACCAGAACACCCCTCCCCTGTTGCCTGGACCCCCTGCTGCCTTCGCTTAGCCCTGGCTCCAGCCCGCCCACCATGCTGACCCAGCCCAGCCCAGGCCTCCTCCCTGGCTGCCTGGCTCCCCCCACAGATGCAGCTGTACATTCTGGGAGCCTAGGCCAGCACCCTGCCCCCCGGGGACTCACGGGCCCTCCAGCCTGTATACGCAGGTGCTCGAACAGTCCTGAACCAGCCCAGGGCTGGGCTGGAGGGGACAAGAAGCAGCCCAGGCAGGGTCTGGACTGGGTTGATGGCCAGGGGCTGCTCTCCTTCGCGCTCCCGGGTGAGCGAGGAGGTGTGTCCAGGGCCTTGAGGAGCCAGGTGGTGCAGGCTGCAGATGAGCCTGGCAGCTGTGGAGACCGTGCACTGGGAACAACTGTGGCCTGGCTGGACTCCACATTACTGCCTCACCATAGCTTTAAAAGGAATGGGGTTCACTCCATGCCCACGCTGGCCCTCAGCGGCTGATGCCAGTCCTGCCAACCTGAACGGTCCTTGGAGGCCTTAGTGAAGGAGTCCCAGGGGCTAGGCGTGGTCCTGGCTGGTGAGGCACTGGCAGGAACAGGGTCGGACCCCATGCCTGGGCTGGTGTGGCAGCTCAGCTGCCCACGGGGATGCTGGCCTGATTGGTCAGTGTCTCACTCCTCCTCACGCACCTGCCCTCCCAGCCCCTCTGGGTGTGCCACCTCCCATCAGCAGCTAGGCAGCCTTAGCCTGGCCAGGCAGAGGCCTGGTTTTCAGCTGACCCTGCATGGCCAAAGTGAGTGCTGAGCCTTAGGCACTGCTCCCCACCCCTCCGCCACACCTTCTTGTGTGAAGCAGGCGGGACCAGACATTCTCAGGGCCCTTCTCTCAGCAAACTCTGAGTCCTGGCTTTCTCCTCCCCTTCCTCATTGCCACAGCCCCCAAGCCCCTCAGCCAGGGCCTCCTCTCCCCACCCACGTTCCCCAGTCCTGCCTCTACCCATACCCACACTTACCTCCCAGCAGTCCCCCTTTCTCTACACCTCATGTCCAGTGAGCCCTGCAGAGGCCCCTGCCCTCCACACAGGCCCAATGTGTGCATGTGACCTTGTGCCAACCCTAGCCCACTCTGCCCGCAGTGCCCCCCAGCCCTTCTTCTGGGAAGCACACCCCAGCGCCTGACTGGGGGCCTTAGGGAATGCCCAGCACTCCTGTCCGCCTTACCCTGGCTGCAGGTGGGCTCAGCGCCTTTCAGGGGGGCAGCCTCCGCTGAGGGCACCGCAGATGCTGGCTTCACCTGCTGGCTGTGCCGGGGCTCCTGGAGTGTGAAGCCAGCACCCTCTGCCACTCCTACCAGCTCTTCTCCCTCTGTGGGGACATGGGGACCAGCTGAGGGCCACGTCCTCACTCATTCATGGAGGCAGGGCCGCAGGGGCCTCCAGCAGGTGGATGCCAGGTTTGCCCTGCCTGCCCCCCTCCTCCCCTGGGGTCCTACACGTCTGTGGCTTGGTCACGTGGCACAGGAGCGGGATGGGACTGCAGTGCTGATGACCTTGCTCGAGGCAGTTCTCTACCTCCAGACATGGGGCCCCTGGTCTGGCAGGTGCTTGGGGGCCAGGCTGGTCCTGGCAGAAACTGGCCAGAAGTGGGTGGGCGACCGGAAGCGCAATGGCGAGCAAGATGGCACAGCACATGGGCCCCTCCATAACACACATCTTATAGCAGGAGAAGGCTGCTGGGAGCAGGACGGTGTCTGCTTCCCCCACTAGCTAATGTAAGGGGCAATCAGAACCTCGATCAAACACCAAACCAACTGAGACCAAAGTGGACAGGGCAGCATGCCAGCACCGTGCCCTAGCCGGGCCAGACCACACTGTCCCTGGCAAAAAGCAGGGACGGTACCAGCCATGCAGCCCTTGCCTGGATCCTCAGAGTACCCCAGCCAGCACGGGGGAGGAACCGCTATCGGGCCACAGCCACTCTCAGGCCTCCTCCAGGCCTGCTCCACCTGCCCCAGCTCTCCTAGTGCTTCCAGGGCCCCTCACCAACCTGGCCCTTTGCTTCCATTCAGGCCACGCTGGCAGTGCCCCACTTTGCCCACTGAACGCCCTCTGCAGCCAGGTTAAGGTGGCCTCTTCTGGGCTTAGGCAGAGTGGCAGCTCCTGGGACAGGGATGAGGATGGGACCTGGTGGGCAGCTGCCTGTTCCCCTGGTCACGTCTGGTCCTGGAGGAGAGAGCTCCTCCTGGAAGCTGTCTAGTTCCAGAAAGCTCTGAGACCACCCAGGGATGCACCCCTCCTCTAACTGTCCTCCTGCCATCAGCCCTCGGGTCCCCATGCAGCCCAGAGGCAGCAAGGTCAGGTCAGAATGTGGTTGGAGCAGGGGACTGGGCAAGACATCATTTAGTTGGGTTTTAGAGAAGGAAATATAAAAGGATCAACTCTCTCAGCTGAAGTGTTTGCCAGGACACACTTTTCCCTAGATCCCAGAGAAAAGGGTGTGAACTACAGCCTGGGCCTGCCTGGTGTGGGCAGGTGAGGAGAGGAGGGGGAAGCCTCAGGATGCCCTGCGAGCCTGCCCCTGGTAGTCCAGCCTGCGGAGCTCCTACACTGCCAGGGTGGGTCTGTGTGACCAGCAGCACATGGCAGGCTGATGGAAGAGCAGCTCCCCATGATTAGGTCAGAGAAGACACTGCGGGGCCTCCACCCTGCTCTCACAGGTCACTCACTCAGTGGGGCCACTGCCAGCTGTGAGCACCCCCAAGCAGCCTGTAAGGAGGCCCACCTGGGAAATTGAGGCCTCTAGCCAAGAGTCTGTGAGTGAGCCTGGAAGCAGACCCTCTTCAGATGAGCCTTCAGATGACCGCAGCCCAACAGCCTGACCTCAACCACGGGAGACCCTGAGCCAGAAGCATCCTATTACACCGCTCCTGAGCTCCTGACCCTTAGAAACCACCAGATAATGCTGAAGACCTGAGCTGACACTGAAGGCCCACCTGCCTGCCAGCATGCCTCACAAAAAGCCAGCCTGACTTCCCAGTAGCATCTGTGGTCTGGGGCTGCATCAGGTGTGGTTGGTGGGGGTGGGAGGAAGGCTGCTGTGATTAGCCATGTAACCTTGGGTGTGTTTCCTGACTCATCTGAAAATGGGACAACTACTCTGAGCAGGAATGTCTGGCAGGAAGGCCAAACTAAAGCCTCTCATCAGCTGTGACCCAGTGTTGCTGCACCTTCAGGCACTCTGCCTGACCAGGGACTGAGGTGGGAGTCCTCCCTCTCTTGTTCTGTCATCCGGGTCAGGCAGAGGGCAAGATGGCCTGAGGCAGACAGATGACAGAGGGACAGGAGCTGGGTCTTCATGTGCATGAGTGACACACCTCCACCGTTACTCAGACCCCGTGGGCTCCCCCATCACTGCCCTTTGTAATCACCACCACCAAAACCTGCATCTGTGCCCATGCTTACTATGCACCAGGCACTGCTCTAAACCCTCAGTGTTCCGTCTCTACTTCATATACTCTACACGTGTATTTTATACACGAAACGGAGGCAGAAAAGAAAAAGGTCACGTGGTGGTGGAACCGCCCTCACAGGTCTTCAACTGCTCTTTGCCCCATACCCTTCAGAGCCACAGGAGCTGACCCAAGGGAAAGTGACTCTCTCATAGCTGAGACTAGCGTGATCACAAGGCTGGAGGGCCCTGCACTTTCGCAGTCCTCCAAGTGAATCGGTGGTGGCAACAGGTGGAGAGACTGGAGGACAGAACGAGAGAGGGAGAACCCCACCTCAGCCTCCAGTTACCGACTTAGGTCACAACTGATGAGGGGCTCTCAGGCCGACCTTCCTGCTGGGCGCTCCTGCCTGGGGTGGCCATCCTATCTTCCAGTCAGTAGGACACGACACACCCAAGGTTATGCAGCTAACCGTAACCCCAGACATTGCTGGGAGGGAAGGCAGGCCTTCTGTAACAACGTGGTGTAGGGAAAGGGCTTGGGCAGTGGTAGAGGCCGGGCCTGGGAGCAGGGTGGAAAGAAGGGGAGGACCTGCACAGAGGGCCTAGGAGGCCGGTTCGTCTCTGCCTGCCCCCATGGCCCAGGAAACCCATGGCCCAGCCTGGTCACTCCTGGCCCTGCCAGCTGGTGATTCGAGCCGGTTAGGGACAGCAGAGATGGGGGGCCCAGCATGGGGCGTGTGACTGAGCAGAGGCCCAGGGCTGTCAGTGCTCCAACATGACCCCAGGGGCCTGGACACCAGCAGGGAAACCCCAGGCGGAGACAGGCCCTAGCCAGCAGGGGACATGTCCACCTGCTCCCCTAATGCCCCCTCTGGAAGCCCCAGGCCTGCAGCCCCACCCTGGCCTGTGGCTGCTCCGACCCCTCAGGCTGCCATGTCCTAGGCTGTAGAAGGAATGAAGGTGCCCATGGATGGAGTTTCCTCGAGGCCCGCTACAACCTATACCCGCCCTGTTCACCTTCCTGTGAACTGGCCGCCATCTGTCTGCTGGCCCCACCCCAGCAGGGCCTGGCCCTGGGAGCAGCTCACTCGCATCAAGGCCTGGTGTCAGGGTCCTGAACATGCCCAGGTTGGACGCTCCCTTCTTCCTACCTGACTACCCTGTCCTCTGTTTGTTGTAAGGCTTGCAGGGCAGAGAAGCCACTGTGCCAGTGACAATGTTCTCGCCTTCCTTCTTCCACCCCATTCTACAGGTGGACACCAAGGCACCGAGGATGAAGTTAGGAGAGACGGACACAGGGTGTGCGAGCCAGGTCTGCACCAGCTACAAACTCGCTGGTGGCTGATGAGGGCACAAATGGCCTGCCTACCCCCCACTGCTCTGATGATGTGCTGCCCCTTCACCACCCTCCACAATGTTGGCTGTCAGGCCCTGCTTGTGGCTCTGTGGGAAGCCAGCCTGCCCTGGCCCCAAGCAGCATGAGCGCCCATAGCCAGCAAGTAGGAGGGATGGGGCTCACCTGCGGTGCTGGGGGTGGCCTCGGGCCTGTGCAGGTGAGGGGGCCCAGGGTCCTTGGCCAGGTCTGGGGTAGAGGCTGACGCACAGGGCAGGCAGCTGATGGCAGCCGAGGCGGCTGCAGGGGCAGGGCGGAGCTTGGCATGGCTATCACTGGGCTGTTGGAGGGCATCAGCCGGTACGCTGTCAGGGGTTGTGGGGGCCACCATCATGGGGAAAAAGTTCTCTCGGCTGTCCTTGGGGTGCTTTGGGGTGGTGGGAGTGTCCCCGGCAGCCTGTGAGGACAGAGAAGAGATGAGGAAGGCTCGGTGGACAGGCCTGGAGTGCAGGAGGATCCCTGCCAAGTAGCCTGCCAGCACTACCCCACAAGCCCCGTCTGGGCTGACACTGCCCACATGGCTACATGGCATCCCTCTGAGCCCCATGATGCTGCAGTGCTGCCCACAAGCCCCGCCAGGACCCTGCTGATGCCAGGATACAGCTGTGGACCAGGACCCCTCCCTGGGGGAGGGGTCATGACGCTAGGCATTGGAGAAGCACCACCTGAGGGCTGTAGTAACTGGCTTGGAGAGCCACTTCCCAAGGACCAGTAGAGAGGGTCCTGAGGGAGCTGGGGAGACACCACAGGAATGGGTACCACCACTGCCCCAGCCTAGCGTGGCAAGGTGGGCCCCCTGCAGTCTGGCTTCCAACTGCCTCCCCCTACCACAGGCTCCTGTTCCTAGACTTTTCTGGCATCTTTTATGGGGCCACTCCCTGCTACCTTAGTCTACTCTTCAGGATGGGTGTGACCACCAGCTCTCACTGGAGTGAACAGGTAGGGGCAGCGGCACCTGCAGTGGTCTGTGAGCTGAGCCCCCACCCCTCAGGACACTCAGCACCCACACCTACCATCCTATCTGGACTGGTGGAAGATGTGACCCTTTCCAGGGGCCCCTGGGCTCTGGGAGGGCAGCTTGCTCCCCACAGTGGCTCTGTCCTTTCTGACACTTGCTTTGCTCACAAACGCACCAAGCCCACTCCACATGGTGGGGACGTGCTGGCCTGTGGACAGCCCACTCAGTGTCGGAGCTCCTGGGTCAGCCTCCTGTGCTAGAGGACAGACTCTGCAGGTGTATCCAGCAGGGGAGCTGGTGGTGTGAGCAGTTGTGGGGGGTGGGGAAGAGGGAAGGGAATGGGTGCTGTGCCCTGTTCTCACTCAGGATGGGCCTCCAGTTGTGAGGATAGCACCAAGTCTCCTGCTAACACTGGCTGCCATGACGACGGGGCATGCTACCAGCAGGGGACATTCCCTCACGGGGTGGCGGCTCCAAGTGGACTACAGGTGGGCTACTGGCAGTCCCGGCCAGTGGTAACCGACTCACCTGTCCACCCACAGGGTCTCCCAGCTCCTGACAGGCCAGGCTGAGCCAGGTGCCAGGGTGCGGGGCCCGGTGGGTTTGGCCTGTGGGGGCTGAAACAGCAGCCCCCCTCCACCTCCTCCAGGAAAAGGTCTACCCTGGTGGGGCCAAGGGAAGTGGGCTGTGGGAGGCCACAGATGCAGCCAGAGGGTTTGGGGCAGAGGGGAGACCTCCTCCCACCCATAGGTCCAGGGGGCAGATGCGTAGGACTATCCGCACCACTGCCTCCCTTGGTGGGCTGTGCCTCCCCCTAGCCTCTGCCCCCACCCAGCCAGCTTGCTCTGTCCTGCCGTGCAAACCCCAGCTCCAACATCGCTTCCTCCACCTCCTACCCTTCGAGGTGAGGTTAGCTAGGTAGACATCATCATCCCTGAGGGGCAACGGGACCCCTCAGGAACACACCTGGCAGGTCAAGGCAGAGGCCTGGGACCATAACCCTAAGCCACTGTGGTGGCTCAAACGCTGGCTGCTGCCTCGGGGCTTGGTGTGGAGTGGGGCTTACCTGTCTCTGGGCAGCGGCCCCGAGGTGGACCTGACAGAACTTCACAGCCTGCTCCAGTGCTGCCGCCTCGTCCACCTGAGGAGGAGACCCTGTGTCAGAGACCTGGGCTGGATGGCCAGCTTCCATCCCCTGCTGAGCAGTACAGACCACCCCAGCATGTGGACTGGTCTATGGGGGACCCTGAGGCTCAGGGGGCACCCACCTGCACCATTGCTGACCCCACCGGCCCTACCTCAGCCCTGCCTGGAATACTTGGATAGCTGCCTTGTCTATCTTCTGGGCAAGGTGGGGAGGGGGGCTGGCCAAGGTCCCACAGCACCAGGCTGGTGCAAGCCTACACTTGGGCTGTTCCTCTGGCCATTTCTGTGGCTGTGTCATTTATATCATCATTTGCTAAGGCTGACCAGGAGGGCCAGGGGTCCCAACCAAGCCTTCAGTGCATGGCTGAGGCCCAGGCACGAGGGGACAGTGGGGTCTCTGAGACTGAAGCTGCCCCTTAAGGGGGTGGGACATAAGGCTGTGAGCAGAGGGGGCCTTTCAGGATCTGAGACCTGGCTGGTGGGCAGGTATGATGGGGACACCCTAGTCAGCAGGCAGGTCTGACAGTGACGCCCTATGCAGGGGGCAGCAGGGCCCTGGACAGGGCAGTGGGGAGTGGGACAGCACTGGGACAGGCCAGAGGGCAGCAGGGTGGGAACAAGGCAGATCGCACCAGCAAGAAAAGCAACCTTTTCTCTTTCTAATTGATCGGCAACAAAAGCTGTTAGAAGTTAAAGTGGAAGCTGGTGAGGTGGCAACAGAACAGGCCCTCTGAAGTGCGGCCTGCAAACCGATACAACTAAGAAGTGGTAACCAAGAGCTTTCAAGTTCTGGGGTTTTTTCCATGGAAAGAACTTCAAAATTAGAGAAAAAGGTATGTGTTTGATATGTAAAAAAATTTTTAAAATTTTGAAAGGGAGGCACACGAGGAGCTCAAAGTGTCCAGTCACATCCACTTGGGGCCACAGCCACCTGATGATGACAGTCACAAGCTGGGGGGGCTGGGGAGGAAGCATGCCATCATGTGAAGACATGCGTAGGGGTACACTAACAGAGACACACGGATGAACACATACACTCACACACGAATGGACACACACACACATGGATGGACACACAGAGATGGACACACACACACAGATGAACACACACTCACGGACACATACACTCACACACATTCACATGGATGGATACACACACAGAGATGGACACACACACACAGAGATGGACACATACACTCACACACATGAACACATACACAGAGATGCACACATGAACTTACATGGATGGATACATACTCACACACACATGGATGGACACATATGGACACACACACACACAGGGATGGACACATACACTCACACACACGGACACATACACAGAGATGCACACATGAACTTACATGGATGGATACATACACTCACACACACATGGATGGACACATACACACACGGATGGACACACATACACACACACACACTCACACATCCAGTTTCAGCCTCATGGAAAACAATGACGCATGAATGGGAAAAGTCCAGAAGGAGCTGCCCACCAGAATGTACTCAGAGGCTCCATCACGGCAGAGGGGTCAGGAGTCCCAGCTCCCTCTGCTGGGTTTGATGAGATGTCTAATGTGGTCTCACTTCTTTAAAAGTTGAATATGTTGTTGTGGGCTGTTGTCGAATTGGCCCTTGACTCATGGTGACCCCGTGCACAACAGGATTGGACTGTTGTGATCCGCAGGGTTTTTACTGGTTTACTTTTGGAAGTAGAGCGCCAGGACTTTCCTCCTAGTCTGGAAGTTCTGCTGAAACCTATTAGCATCACAGCAACACTCAAGCCTCCACTGACATGGGTGGTGGCTGGGCATGAGGTATACTGGCCAAAAATCAAACTTGGGTCTCCACATGGAAGGTGGCGGTCTACCACTGAACCACCAGTGCCCCTATAAAGGTTGAATATAGACTTTTGGAAAGCTTACTGTTTTTATTACTCTAAAATTATCCTATGCTATCAAACACAACTAACAATGCATGAACGAGAGAAGATAAATTAGATAACTGGGACCTCCTAAAAATCAAATACTTATGCTCATCAAAAGACTTTACCAAAAGAGTAAAAAGAAAACCTACAGACTGGGAAAAAATCTTTGGCAACGGCATATCTGATAGAAGTCTAATCTCTAAAACACACAGAAAACTTCAATAACGTAACAACAAAAAGACAAACAGCCCAATCAAAAAATGGGCAAAGGACATGAACAGACACTTACTAAACAGGTCATTCAGGAGACTAACAAACACAGGAAAAGATGCTCGAGATCATTAGCTATTAGAGAGATGCAAATCAAAATGACAATGAGATACCATTCTCACCCCTGCAAAAATGACACTGATCAAAAAAACAGAAAACAACCATTGCTGGTGAGGTTGTGGGGAGACTAGAACTCTTATACACTGCTAGTAGGATTGTAAAATGGTTCAACCACTATGGAAAACGGTATGCACTTTCTCAAAAAGCTAGAAATAGAAATACCATATGATCCAGCAATGCCACCCCTAGGTATATATCCTAGAGACATAAAAGCAATAACACGAATAGATATATGCACAGCTATGCTCACTGCAGCATTATTCACAATAGCAAAAAGATGGAAACAATCTAAGTGCCCATCAATGGATGAATAGATAAACTGTACACACATACAACAGAATTCTACACAACTATAAAAAATAATGAGGAGTCTGTGAAACATAACATGGCTGAATCTGGAAGCCATTATGCTGAGTGAAACAAGTCAATCACAAAAGGACAATTGGTCCCACTATTACAAAAAGTCAAAAATAGGTATATACACAGGAAGCAATGTTCTTTGATGGTTACTAGGGATGGGAAGGGGAGGGAGGGGAAATCACTTTCTAGGTAGTGGACACTTGTTATTTTTTGTGATGGGAAACATGGGTGAAGTCTGCACAACTTCACCAAGGTAAATGAAGACACTAAGAGGTACGCAAGAATAAGGGACAATTTCAGCAAATGTTATAACATATATCATTTTGCAACAACAGTAATAACAACCAAAAAATATGTGTGTAGTTACATAGGCAGATAAATACGCATGCATCTGTATAGGAAGGTACATGCGAGTATAAGGGTGTGCATGTATAGCTGCATCTGTGGGCATATGTATATACATGTTTGTGAGTGTGGCACATACATTCATATATGTAATACAGCACACAGGGGGCACAGTTCCGGAGACTTCCTAGACATATCTAAACACCTCGAGGGATTGGTTTACTTGGATAGAAGACTTAAGATCATAGTCTTGTGGGACATCTAAGTCAATTGGCATAACATAGTTCATAAACATAATGTTCTACATCCTAATCTGGTGAGTAGCATCTAAGGTCCTAAAAGATTATGAGTGGCTATCTAAGATACAACTATTGGTCTCTACTCTGCTGGAGCAAAACAGAATGAAGGACACCAAACACTCAAAGAAGAAACTAGTTCACAGGACTAATAGCCCACACGAACGATGGCGTCTTGTAGCCTGAGACCAGAAGACTAGATGGTGCCTGGCTACCACTACCAACCATTCTGACCAGGACACAATAGAAGGTCCTAGACAGGACGGGAGAAAAATGTAGAACAAAGTTCAAATTCTTAAAAAAGACGAGACTTACTGGACTGACAGAGACTAGAGGAACCTCTGAGACTACTGCCCTAACATACCCTTTGAACTTGGAACTGAAGCCACTCCTGGAGGTCGTCTTTCAACCAAATAATAGATAAGCTTATAAAATAAACATCACCCACGAGTAATGTGCTCCCTTAAACAATCAGCTATATGAGACCAAATGGTCAACATTTACCCAAAAGCAAAGATGAGAAAGCAAGGAGGACCAGGAAAGCTAGATTAATAGAAACAGAACAAACAGAATGGAAATAATGAGAACGCTGACATACTGTGAAAACTGAAACCAATGCCACAGAATAATTTGTATAAAAATTGTTAAATGGGAACCTAATTTGCTGTGTAAACTTTCACCTAAAACACACTATTAAAAAAAAAAAGTATCCCACACTTACTGCAGAAAATCTCAAATGTAGGAAAGTGACAAAAGGGCAGGGCAGGAATGAGAGCTGAAGCCCCCCACCCCAGGCTGTGGAACTCTGGGTGGGGACGTGCTCCCTCCATGAGAATATGAGCACAAAGAATGAAGGCACTGCTTTAGACTGGCCTTTGGCTGCCCTGTCCCTAGTCCTGCCCTAGCCTCACTGGCCCCGCAATCCTCGCCCTGCCCTACTCCAGCGCTACCCCTGCCCCACCCCAACCCATTCCCACCTCATCCTGACCCTGGCCCTACTCCATCCTGTCCCATCTCACCCCCATTCCCATCCCAGCACTGCCCCTGCCCCACCCCACTCCACCCCACTACCCAGCCTGTGCCCTGTCACCTGCTTGATGAGCATGTAGGTCTCAGACATGATCCTTTCGATGCGACCCAAATCATAGGCCATGCCCTTCTGGCCCTGCTGCCACACGCGGTAGGCGTCCAGCAGGAGCGTCTTGCCCGACTCTGAGTCCTCTAGGAGCTTCCTCTTGCGGCTGGGCCTCGGGGCAGGCTCCTCTGCAGGGCTGCCTGCCCTAGGCCCAGGCACTGAGGGTGCGAGGGCTGGCGGGGCAGGCGTGGGTGAGGAGGGCTGATGCCAGGAACTGATGCTCAGCTCCTCCAGTGACAGCTCAGATGGCCGGCTCTCGGGGCCCCACTCTCGTGGGGGACAGCTTGGAGGCAGAGGGAGTGCCCGCTCTGCATCGAAGCGGCAAGCAGTGACCTCGCCAGTGTCCATGGGCTCTGAGGAGCCAGCCCAGGAGCTCTCCTTGTCCCTGCACTCCCCGCCCTGGTCTCCACTGTCACCTGCATCCAGGGCCACAGGCCGGTGGTTGGGGGGGGTCACTTTGCCTCCTGGCTCAGCCCCTGGCCCCGAGCCATCAGCCAGGGGGAGCTTCTTGGAGGAGGGGAGGCCCTCCTGACCATCCTCGGGGCCAGCCTTGTGGGAGATGTCCGTGGTCATCTTGGTTCCAGGAAGGCCACAGGCCTTGGGTCCTGGGCGTTCGGATCCCTATAAGGAAATGGAAGATGACAAGAGCCTGTGTCCCTGGGGTCTGCACCCCAGCAAAGCTCCCTGGGTGCCAGACCAGCCACCCAGGACCCCTGCTACCGAACACCACATGGTTCTGAGCATCTTCTTGCCAGCAGGGCTGAGTTCTCATGTATTGCAGGAGCATGCTGGCCCAAGACCTGCCGGAGGAAGGCCTCCCCTCTCCGGACCCAGCAGTGCTGGGAGGCCTTCCTTAGCCCTGGCAATATAAGCCCCCTGGGCAGACCTGGGCACTCTGTAGGGAGGGGACCTGTCTGTAGGTACCTAGTGAGCTGAGCTGTTGTGGCTCTCATGCGTCCCCATCTGCACTGTGGTCTGGGCAGGGTGCTCTGGGGCCAAACTGTCTTGGTGTAAATCCCAAGGCGCTCACTTGCTAGCCTGGCTACTTATCCTCCTGAGCCTTAGTTTCCTCAACTATAAAATGGGGGTGGGTATACCCGCCCTGGAGAAGGAGAGAGGTGCGTGTGTGTACAGCGCCTCTCATGGGTCCTGCTCAGCCCCTAGAGCTGGCCATAGGAAGGGCATCATCATCAAAGCTGTGAGCCCCAAGGCAGGACGGGAGCCCTGGGCAATGCTCTGAGCTCAGGCCCTGTCATGCTCACTGACTACATAGCTGCCCCCACCATATAGGCGATCACACCCCACCTGGTGCAGTTTGTCAGCTTCACAGATGAGGCTCAAGCTCAGAGGCACAGGGACCTGCTTGAATGGCTGTGTGTAGATATGGAGTCTGGACTCCATTTGGAATGGTCCTGGGTGCATGTTCAGGGGCGTGTGGGGAAGAGCATGGTGCACTGGCAGGGCCAATGTGGGAGGCCACTGCAGGGGTGGCAGTGGGAAATCATGGGGTCTCCAACCCTGAGCACAGACAGGTGTCATACCTCTGCAAGCTCACTCAGTGTGTCCTCCAGCACCTTCACGGTGAGGATGAAGGCCCGCTGTGCCAGGACCTGGCGGTCAGCATCGCGCAGATACTTCCTGCAGAGGATGACAGGGCCCCAGATACCACACAGCTCAGGAGCGAGCATGGCTGGGTGGAGGCCCCTTCCTTTCCCTGAGAACTCCCGCTGTCCCTTCGCCTCCCACTCATCTGGGCTCGGCTTCCCCAGAAGCCTCCCGACCCCAGCACAGTGCACACCTGTGGCCTCAGCATCTGCACGGTGTTCTGTGCCACCTGGGCATGGCCGTGAGCCCCAAGGGCAGGGTGGCCAGATAGGCAGGGCTGTAGTGGGCCGCTCTGCCCTTTGGGCTCAGTGAGATGTGAGGAGTGGGCATGATGTGCCCCCTTTTCCAAGGTCTGTCTCCAGAACACCCCTGGCTCAGCTCCTGGCATGATGCCTGGCAGCCATACGTGATGCAGCAGTGAGGAGGTGCCCCCCGGCCTGATCAGCAGCACAGGGCCTCACAGCCTGGGCCAAACCATGTCTGAGCTGTCTCTCTCCAGGGATTGCCCCCTGCCCCCTGTAAATGGCACCTGCGACGGTGCCACTGTCCTGTCTGTCCATCCTTTCCTGGGGGCAGGGTCCCTTTGAGGCCGTTGCCACTGGCCCTTGCCTGGGGCACCATGGCATAGTCTGAATACCTGTCTTCCCTAAACCAACAGCAGCTCTAGAAGCCCCAAGTTAGGGGGAGCAGGGGGAAAGGAAGGACGGGCTACGCCGAGTCTCAACACAGAGACGGAGCTGAGAGGGAGCATTCAGGGCAGAGCGGTGCCATTTACACTTAGACAGTGGGACAGAGGGCCCTGAGGAGAAGGGCTGTCCCAGCTGCCTGGCTGCACCATCCTGACAGCCGTATCCTATGAGGGCTGCCTGGTCCCTGGCCTGGCAGGTGGCACTCACTTGCACTGATCCAGCACCCTGGCCTCTGGCCCCCTGGTGGGCTGCACTCACTTGCCCTGGCCCAGACTGGCAGGCTGCACTCACTCTGCCCTGGTCCGGTCACTGACCCCCGGCCCCCGCATTGGGTTGCACTCACTTGCCCTGGTCTGGTGTGCGCTGCAGCATGGAGGACACCTTCAGCAGGGTGCTGTGGTCCCGTAGCTGGGCCAGCACCTTCAGCAGCAGCACAATGGAGCGGTTCATGTGCCAGGCGAAGCTGCCTGGCCTGTCAATCTCGTCCACAGGGATCCGCCAGATGCCCTGCAGGCAGGTAGGGAGTGTGAGCAAGCCTGCCCAGAACCAGGGATCCCCACAGCCTGCCCTGGAGCCAGGGAACCTCTGCCAGGTTCAGTGAGCCTGTTCCTCTCCACTGGCCCATGCCCTGCCCAGTACTCACTTTGCCCAGCCAGGCAAGCCTGTTCCTCTCCACTGGCCCACACCCTGGGGTCCCTGAAGTCTGCTGCCCCCCCCAGTGGTCCACACCTTGGGGTCCCTGCAGCCCCGAGGAATGCCACCTGGCCAGGCAAGCCTGCCCGTATCCACTGGCCCATGATGACCTCACACAGATGGCTCTGCTTGATGTCCCAAGGAGGACTGGAGTATTGCCGCCCCACCTTCCCCTATAGCAGCCCTGCAACAAAAAGGACCTGCACCCCCTCCTGAACGGCTGTGTTGCACACGTTTACTTGACAGGCCCCAAGGTGGCTGCCTGCCAGGCCTCCTGCTGGGCCACACCATGCCAATGGTGTCCAGAGAATCGAGGCTGGGTTGACCCTGATCTGCAGCTCCCAGGGATGTTGGGTGCTCCTACCCCTGCCACATCAGGCAGTTCACTCTGTCGGGGATGCCCTCCCCACTCTGTGAAAGCCAAGTCCAAATTGGCTAGCCCCATGTCCCTGCTGTGCCCACCATAGCATTGGATCACACTTGGGGTTCAGCCAAGGTTTGGTAATGGCACCAATGACCAGTGATGACTGAGGAGTGATAGAAGGTCATGCATTCTGGAAGGCCTGAGGCTTCGGTGCCACATTCTAGGAGTCACACCTCTGTGGCAGGACCCCAGGGGCGTGGGAGGACTCGGCTCCCAGATGGGTCCCTGGAGCCCACACTCTGGAGAAGCTCCTGATCAGAACAGGCCAGGCTGCCAGTGGCCCAGCCTCTGTCGGACACATGGCTTGGCTGTGTTGCCGCAATGACGACTCTGGGGCAAGACCACCAGCTTGGGGCCACATCGCGTATACAGGCGGCCCCGCATCCACCTGGAGCAGGTGTTCCAGGAGGGAAGCCAGGATGGCGCTGTCCTAAGCCAGCGAAGGCCCAAGAGGGGCTTACAAACTTCTGCCTGGAGCCCCTGTGGCTGCCCTGGGACCAAGCACAAAGTCAGGCTAGGACACTAGGCAAATCGGCAGCCCGGCTTGCACGGGGATGGAGGGGCCCTCTAGGCGGCGCGAGGTGGCGTGGAGGTTGGCAGCCACCTTCCACTCCAGCAGTGCTGAGCAAGGTGTCAGGTGCACCCCCTGACTGGACAACACCAGGGAGCTGAGGCTGCCCGCACCCAGGAGATTTATCAATGCTGCACCTCCCACCCAGGCAGACGCAGCTCTGCTGAGGGGCTGCTTCTCAGAAGGCATGAGGGACGATGCGTCGAGCAGCTGCCCGGCCTGCAGAGGCGAGGATCCCGGGCTCTGGCACCCGCCCTCTACCCAGTGTGATGGCAGCAGGGGAAGGTGCTGTTCCAGCCGCCCCCAGGCCCACTGACAAAAGACTAAGGAAAGGAATGGACCCTCTGAGACCCTATAAAGACACGCTCATGGTGTCCTCACCATGGGGAGCTCAGGAGGTGAGGTGACTCCCCCACAGGCCACACAGCGGAGGTGTGGGCTCTGGGATGGTCCTAGGCCTACCTGACTCCAGAGCCCATCTCTCTACCACACCACGGCTCTGTGGACAGCAGCGTGCTCCCAACAGGCCTGCCAAGGGAAGCCCCTTGCTAGCACCATTCCCCACAGCTATAAGAGCTCCTCCCACATCAGACAGGAGGGTCACACCCACAGTTACAGTCTCACCCCTCTCAGGGGCAGGGAGGGCAGACATGGCTCTCCATGAGTCCCCACCCCCGCACCCTACCCCTCAAGCGCAGGTGGCGTCACTCGCTCCCACAGACAGAGCCTCTACCAGGGTAGGATGGGCCTGGGGATACGGATGCCACCCACCCTCCTTGGGTGGAGCAGGAACGGGAGGGAGAGAGTCATATCTGTGCCTCCAAACTGTGTCTGGGGGGTGATTGTGAGAGGACCCTCCTCGGGGAGGTGCCTCAGAGACCAGGGAAGGTCTGGTGTCCCCACATTACCCCACCCTGCACCTCCACCATCGTACATCCAGGCCCTGGGTACAGGCAGGGGGGCCAGGGCTGGAGGAGGGGGTCCACAGCCAGGCTTGTCAGTGGCTCAGGCCAGCCTAGTGAGGGGGCAGGGCCGCGCTGAAGACAGAGATGGGGTGTGGGGCCTCAGACATGGAGCTAATACCTCCAGAGGATCGTGGCCACTTGGGACTATACAAGCTGTCTGCGGGGGCCGGGCCCCAATGTCTGGCCCTCACACACGCCAGGAGAACGCTCACCTCTATGGGCACTTACTATCTATGGAAGTGGCCCTTCTTCACACTGTGCTGGACCCTGGGGTCAGCCCCCCCACCCCCACACTGGCACTGACAGTCCGTGTTCTAGCACCCTCCCACCTCGCTGCTGCTGCCCCAGCTTCAGCCTCCTTACTGCCGCTCTGACCCACCCACCCGGCTGGGGCCTGGGCCAGCTTTGGGACAGGACAATCTGGATGCACCCCCTGCTTGAACCCTCCACAGCTCCCTTTAGGCCACTGATGGAGTTGGCCACCCTAGGCAGGTCGCACCCCCATACTGGGCCAGTCTCCCCTCATGGGGTGTCTTCTCCAGCCCCGCATGAGCGTGAATGTCATGCCTGCCAACCACAGCTGTCCCACTTCTTCCCGAGCGCCTCCCACCTCCACCCAGCAGCACTCCTGAGCCTCTCAGGTCGCTGGGAACACCACTTCCTCTCTGAGGCCCTCCTGGCTTGCTGCCCTCCTCTGGCTCCCGCTAGGACCACTCAAGGACAGCCGCTGTCACTATCAGGGTGACAGGCATGTGACCAGGGTGTGTCCCCACCAGAGAAGGCTTGCTTCAACTCCAGGTCCCCAGGAGGAGCAGAAGTGTCTCCTGGCTTGAGTGCGGGCTCGAGGAAGCCTAGGTTTGGGGGAGTCCCAGCTCCCCCTGCCTCCCCACCGGGCCCTTGCCCTGGAAATGCCCACATTCACCTGCACAGGGCAGGTGGGAAGTAATTCTGCTCACAGCAGCCTGAATGCTCTTCAGAGCTCCAGGTAAATAGGAGCCCCACGCTGCGGGGCTGTCGAAAAGGTAAGCGGGTCTCTGCACCGAATGGGCAATCACCGCAAGTCAGTCACCACAGTAACATGCTGTGTGCTCATGGGGCATAGCTGGCAGGCTCATGGCCAGTGGGTCCCCACCTCCCTCCTCCCGGAGGGCTGAGAAGGTGCTGCCAGAGATCAACCACACTCGGTCCCCTGCAGGGAGATGCTGGGGGTGGTGGGGGGTGAGCAGGGCCCTGTAGAGAGGCACACTCCTGCTCTCAAGTTCTGGGACCAAAGGCACAGGGCATTCATATAAACATGTATACATGACCAGTTGCTGAGTTGATTCTGATTCACACCCTACGTGCATCAGAGTAGAACTGTGCTGATTTTTTGGAAATACATCACCAGGCATTTTCTTCCGAAATGCGTCTGGGTGGGCTCAAACTGTCAACCTTCCGGTTAGCAGCTGGGTGTGTTAACCGTTTACAAACTCCCCACCCCCAACCCCTCAGGAGCTCCATATATATATATATCTATATACGTGGAACTCTGGTGGTGCCGTGGTTAAGACCTCGGCCGCTAACGAAAAGACTGGCAGTTTGAATCTACCAGCTGCTCCTTGGGAAACCCTACGGGGCAGTTCTACCCTGTCCTATAGGGTTTCTATGAGTCAGAATCGACTCCACAGCAACAGATTCGGTTTTTGGTCTTGGTGTGTATATATATATATGTATCTGTATACATACACACACATATATATACATACATATACACACATCCTACCTACAAAAAGCGATAAGCCCCACCTGCCTCGTGAGGGCTCCCTTCTCCGGCCAAGGCTGGTGGCCCCCTTCCATCACAGCTGCTGACCTAGCATCTCACTGGGCAGCCTCTCCACGGTTATCTGGAGAGCAGGCACAGGGTCCCTCTGCCAGAGCCAGACCTCTGTGGGCTGTGCGGTCCAGGAGGGACAGGGCCAGGATGTGGGTGCCAGGCCACTGCTCAGCCATGAAGGTTGCAGGCACTGGGCAGCCAGGGTGCCACCTGGTATTGGTGCCCTCCCACCCTACTTGAGGGACAGGCTGTAGCTGGTAAATGCATTTGGACCTTGTCTCGAGTTGGTGGGGAGGGGGCCAAGGGCACCACTGGTGGCCCACTGAGGGCCTCCCAAGCATGTTATTCCCTAGTTCTCTGAGAAGCTGGCACTCAGAGGGACATGACTGGTGGAGCCCCAGTGCCACTTCAAGCCCTACTGGGACATGCCTGGGACTCAGGGCTCTGCTCTTGCTGCCTGTCTGGGTTCACATGCTTGCCCTGGGCCAGGTGGTGACTCCACTGAGGCTGGTGACGGATGAGGCTGCTGCTGCTCTTGGCATCCCTGATTGGGGTACAGGGGAGGAAAGGCAGGGGCTGGGCAGGGGTATGAGGTCAGGACCGGACAATGCTGGAGGCCACAGAATAGAGAGCAGGTGGTGAACAACAGAGACACGTCCAACACGAAAGGGAAAAAACTACAGTAAGTGAAAGTTCTCAAAGATGCCACTTCTGAATGTCAGTATTAAAGACCAGTGCAGTAGAAGCTCGCTCCCAGGATGGCAAGGCCTGCTGAGGGTAAAATGAGGCTCTGGCTCAGTATAGTTCAGGGCCCTTATTCCACACCCCTCCCAGAGCCTCCAGAACATGGACCACCAACAGTTTCCCCACACCCGTGAGGACAGGCCTGATCTGCACCACACACTCTGGAACAACTTGGATTCCTATCAGGTACCAAGTGGAAGGTTGTGGTTTGAATCCACCCAGCAGAACTGTGCAAGAAAGGACTGGCAATCTACTTCCAAAAGATCAGCCACTGAAAATGCTATGGAGCCCAGTTCTACTCTGACACACATGGGGTCACCGTGAGTCAAGAGTCAACTCCACAGCAATGGCTTTTCTCGCAAGGGATCTCTATTAACCCATTTCATTTCCAGATACGTGCATGCATATATTTCCAGAAACGGAATAGCATATCATCAAGGCCGTGTGTCTACTTGCCACCTGCTCACTCTCAGAACGTGCCTGAAACGTACATTTTACCTGTGCATTTTCTCGTTTCACTGTAGCATCTTGCTTAGACTCTTCCTGGTAACCTGGTGCCTAAGGGCACATGTGCTGGGCATCTCTGGCTGGCTTCAGGGCCCTTGTTCATTCATCCACATTAACTCATTCACGTGCAGCAGTGCAGGCCTTGCCCTGATCTACCGGAACCATCTACCCGCTCCCCCCATACCCCGTAATGGGTCTGTCCCCTCCCCACTACCAGGGTTGGGCCAGGCCTGACACTGACCCTTGAGCTGTGGGGTGGGTGTGGGACCCCAGCCAGGCCTCCCTTGGGCTTCCCTAACACGAGCCACTGGAATGCCTTCTTGGCTACCCAGCACAGGGCTAGAAGGACAGATGTAAGCCCAGAGGCCCTGTGGCTGTGAGGCCAGCTCCTGGGGATAGTTGGCTTGAGACTGAGGAGCCACCAGGCAGTCAGGGGCCAGCAGGGTGGTGAGGAAGCTGCTAACTCCTCTTTCTGCTAAGCCAAAGCCCTGATACAACAGTAGCCCCAAGACACAATGGACTTGTCCATCTTCCTGCTTAGCCAGAGAGGGAGAAGCCAAAGAGAGAGAAGTCAAGCACAACCACTCCCCACCCCCCGCCCTTGCACCACCCCTCCGGGAAAGCTGGCTCTCCCTCCCATGTAAGGGCCTGGGGCAGGCAAGGGGGCAGCCAGCGAGGCCCACTGGGGAGGGCCTCCCAGGGAAGAAGCAGGAGCTGGGCAGGCAGGTGCCTGCTGAGCCCACCTTCCCCACCACGGAGCCATGTGGGAGGTCAGGCCCCACCTGTGCGGACTGCTCAACCCCAGATGACAGGTGGGTGGCCTCAGGGAGCATTCGGGTTGTGCTGGCTGTGCAGAGGGAGAGCTAAACGGGGACAGTGAGGATGGGCAGGGCAGATGGAGGGAGAGCAGAGAGGCTGGCAGCACCACAGCATCTGCAGGGAGGGTCAGAGTAGAGTCACAGATGGGCTGGAGCCAAGAGCAGGCACGGGGCGAGGAAGGCAGGGATACAATGGGGGTCTGGGTGGGGGCTGACCCTCAGAGAGAAGCAGTGCTGGCATCTGAGGTAGCTTGGAGCCAGGAAGGCAGACAAGGTGTCCTGACGTGGGTCCCTCCTTGTCCTTACATCCCCACTCACCCCCAGGCACGCACGTGTGCCTCCATATCCCTGGAGGCCCTGTGGCCAGTGGCCGGGGTGGTGCTTGCTGGGGGGCTGTGCCCACAGCATCTCCTGTGACCCATGCACCCTCTTAGGAGCATCCTGACACTCCCAGCCCTTTAGTGGCTCCAGGCTCCTTGCTGGCAGATGAGGTCACTGAGATGGCCCACAGCACCCTGAATAACTGATGGGGCACCAGTCTCACAGAGCACACAACACAAATGACCAGACCCTTCTGGTGGCCTCAGGATGCAGGTGTTCCCTACTCTTGAGGAAACAGAGCTTCGGCAACTGCCCCACAGCGGGGTGACTCAGGACCAGAACTTGCTGCCAGGCAAGCCTGGGGTCCAAGAAGGGTGGGGCAGCCATGGGTCTGGGGGTGTGGGGACTCTCCCAGAGGGGCAGGGCCATGGTGGGCACAATGCCCTCAGCCTGGGCTCCTGCTCACCAACGCTCTATCCTTTCATAACAGGGTTGAGACAGGGTGGAGGCCAGAGCTTGAGGTTCTGGGGCCTTGGCCTCCAGCCATCGCAGTCTCAGCAGCAGTCCAGGGCTGGTAGCAGGTGGTGGGTGGCAGAGGCCCCAGGAGGTAGGGAGGTGCTGCATGCCCCCAGGCTGTGATGCATGCTGTTTCCACACCCTGTGGTCTCAGGGCTTCTTCCTGGAGTGGCAGGGGCTCCTTTTTCCCCAGACTCCTCAGCTCTGCCTGCCTATCTGTGCTGTCCTCACTCGGCTCAGTTACGACAGCAGGTTTCTGCCTGATCTACGATCCGGAAGGACTCATGGCCCCTTGAACACTAGGAGCACAGCTGCTCCCCAGCCCCAAGCCATCTCTGGGATGGCCACCTCAGCAGCCCGAGGTTTTCACAGTAAACCCAATCACTCTCTGCTGGCAGATGTGGCCATGCTCTTGAAGCACCCCAAAGCTATTCCACAGCTCCAACCCACCTGGCTCCTGGTGGACCACAATGCGCAGTCATGGCTCTTCCTAGAGCTTCCTCCTAGCCAAGGGCACACACACAGACAAACAAACTCAAACCCATTGCCGTTGATTCTGACTCATAGCGACCCAATAGGACCGAGTACAACTGCGCCACAGGGTTTCCAAGGAGTACCTAGTAGATTCAAATTGCCAATCTTTCTTTCAGCAGCTAAACTCTTAGCCACTATGCCACCAGGGTTTCCAAGGGCACAAAGCCCCCAGCAAAACAAGCACCCTAAATGCCAGAGGAGGAAAGAAAGTGGTACGCATGTGGCCCGGTGGGCTCTGCTCAGAGTGGCCACTGTCAGACCTAGGCACTAAGGTTCAGGATGGGGGACTGGGCCTGGGATCGGAGATCCAGCCCACACTGGACTGACCCACCCCTCATTTCCCAGAGAGGGAAACTGAGTCCAGACAGCCTGCCCATGGCTGCCCAGTACCCTGAGGTGGGGCTGGGACCCAGGACCAGGCCCCCCTCCCCAACGACACAACCCTTTTCCCTGCCTTCTTTCAACATAAAGAAATGAGAACTTGGAACAGAACATGTTTTACAGGTGTTGAAACAGAAGCACAGAGAAGTTACGGTGGCACCAAATCACTTCAGTCTTGAGACTAGTGTTTTTGTAACTAAGCTTCAGGATGTAGGATGACCGTGGCTGAGACCCGATGCAAGGGAGTCTCCGCTGCCTGAGGGCAGGCTGGGATTGGACAACTACCACAGAGCGGGTGGCTGCTGGGTGGCCAGCATCCACTGCTTGCACTCACAAGTCCCTGGGGCCCCTGCAGTAGGAACTGGCCTCTGGCCTTGGTCCTCCCAGGACTCTGCTGGGCTTCCCAGCAGTCACCTGCTGCCACATCCCAGGACTCACATGTAGCCCCTAAGCACTCACTGCTCCTGGGCCCAGCCCACGGGAAGGGGGCGGGGCCTGGGCAACGTACAGAGGGCTCAGGACAGTGCTGGCACTCTGGGAGCCCATGCCTTGTCTGTAAGGGCGCATCCCAGTGCTGGGCAGTGGCTATCTTCTGTGCTGGTAGCTGGTCTCCTTTCCAGCTCACCTGGGCTGCCCAATTACAGGGACGCATGTCTGCTCAGGTTCCAAGAGGCCCAGGCCAGCTTGGTCAGGGCCACCACAGGAGGGTTTCAAGGACTGCCCTAGCTCTTGAGGGAGAACAGGCAGGCAAGGGGGCTGCATTTCTCTTGTTCACCTGGCTCCCAGCCCCTTGAATAAAACATGGCTTCCTGAGCAGCTCAGGGAGCTGGTCTCCTCCTTGCTCTCAAGCCTCCAGGGAAGGGGAGGCTAGTGACAGGGATACAGGCCCATTTGGTCTGCCACAGACCTTCTGGAAAAGGAATGCCCCAGGCCAAAACTAAAAGCCCGGCCTCCAAGTCCCCTCAGCCTAGGGCCACTCTGAGGTCTCTGAGAGAGACCCATGAGGGCAAGGGGAGCACCCTGTCCCCCTCGGGCTCCTGGTGCCACATCTAGTCCGAGCTCTGGCAGCCTCTGGGGCGTTCATGCCACAGCATATCCCTCTGCAGACAGCTGTGGGTTTCCCAGGGCAGGTCAGCCTGGCAACTGTTCAGAATGCCGTGTGCATGCCAGGGCCCTGGCCTCAGATGGATGGGCTGGGCACACCTCAAAGGGGTCCTGGCTGGGGGGACAGACAGACACACGTGGTTATGGTTCAGGTGTCAGGGTGAGGGGATAGAGGAGAAGCTCGTACAAGGGTTTATGGCTGAGAGCAAAGACTTCGTGTGAGTGATTGTTATCAGTGTGTGTATAAGTACAAGTGCACATGAGTGAATACACGAAAGTATGTGAGTGCTAGCATGTATGAAAGCAAATGACCATGTCTGTACGAGTGTGAACGTGTAAGCGTGAGTGCGAATATGAGCATGTAAGTTTATAAGTATATAGTGTGAACATACATGACTCCGTGAGTATGAGTGTATGTGTGCGTGTATGTGTGTGACTGCGTATATGTGTGCGAGTGAGTGTGTGTGTGGGTGTTCACGGAAAGCCAAAGAGGAGCCAAGCTGGAGCCGGAATCTGAGAAGGAGCTTGTCAAGCGAATGAGAACACGGGCAGAAAGGCCCAGGGGTGCCTGCCACCCTCAGGGTCTCCCCAGCCACCCCAAGTGTCCAGAGCAGCGGGGACATATAATTTTTACCTTGATTAAGTCAGTAAACACAGCAGACCTGTTTCCCATGTTGTCACAAGCTTCCCATCATTTAAAGTAGCCAGAGCGTGCCTCACCCCAGAGACACCCTGGCTCACCCACCCTTGACCAGCGGTATTGGGCCTGAGTCCCCAGGATTCCCATGAAGAATGCTGGGCTGACCCCCTCCTCAGAGCTGTCCTCCCTCTTCTCAGGATGTACCCTCAGAGAGGGGCCAAGGTGTGTGGTGGAAGTGGGGTCTGGGTGCCCACGGCAGGCAGGGGGTGAGCCTCCACTGGGTCAGCCACCTGTGGTGAGACAGTGAGCAAGGCAGTTCCCTCTGACAGCCCCATGCATACACACACAGCGCTGGTGCACCTGGGGGAAAGCCCGCTCCCCAGGTAGAGGATTCTGGCAGTCCCCCTGGCATGGGCACAGTGGTGACTCAGTGGACCAGGCAGACGAGGGTGGGAGCTGCTGGTATCCCACTCCCAGGAGCTGCTGCTTGGGTGGGAGGAGCTGGCTGCCATGAGGTGAGGACCAACATCGTATGGAGGCTGGAAATGGGAGAGTAGTGAGCCTCTGCCAGGAGGGGTGCCCAGGCAGGAGGAGCACAAAAGCTTTCTGCTAGCTCTGGGACACCTTGGTGCTGCAGCCTGACCTGCTGGGAATGGGGACAAAATGTGAATCTTAGGTGGCCAGATTCCTAATACCTGTGGGGAAAATATCAGCATCCTTCACAGTCTTGGGAAGACACCTTTCACCTGCAAACCTGTAAAGCTACCCAAACCACAAGATCGCTTAGTGGGCAGCAAGTGGAGATATGCAGGGCTGCAGTGGGTGCCTGTATTCACAGAGTGAACCAGCCCAAGGCACAAAAACAGTCTCCTAGCTCTCCAGCGTAACTTCACTCACACCTCTCCCTAAAGGACACTGTTTCAGGGCACATGGCCAGCAGGGAGCTGAGACGCCAGTAGAGTTCGGCTCACCTGTCTTTCCACCCCTGTCTACCTGTCCGGGAGAAGATGAACACTCAGACAGAGCCAGGCCCACAAGGAAGAACCACCTCCACCAGCCGGATCGTTCCAGCTCTGGTGGGACCTACCTGCCCAGAGGTCTGAGGCGTTTGGGGCCAAGACTGAGTTTCCCAGTAGCAGGCACCCCATCTGCCCTATCCTCTGAGGCGCTAAGAGCCCGCCCCTCCCACAACACTCAGAAGAGGTTGGGGGCCCCAGGAACAGGCCAGGGCGAACACTCTGGGAGCAGGAAGTCCGTGCTGGTTCCACTCAAACCCATCGGGGAGCTTCCCTGGCTGCAGGATTAAGCAAAGGCCGCTGCGGCATCCCTGGTCCCCCAACCCCCACCCCGCGGTCCCCGTCACCGTGGCTGGGCCGTCCAGGGCCAGGGATTCCCCCGCGCCATCTACAGGTAATGAGGCCGGTGCCGGCAGACCTGGGGAAGTCTGCAATTTGTCTGCGCCGCGCGCCGCTTCCAGCCTCTCCTCTTGCTAACGGAGCCAGAGCACTGGGTCACTAGAACTGCGGACTGCTGGTCCTCACTCCCCGGAGAACCAGAAACAACAAACAACTGATTGTGGGCGCCCCGCCCCCACCGGTGTGCCCCCAGCCCTCCCACTCGGCCGCGGGACTACCTTCCTGCCCAGCTCAGGCACCATCTTCCCGCCCCCGCAGAAAGTCTATTTATAGCCGGGGACGCTCCGCTCCGGGCGCCACTGCTTCCCGCCAGCCACTCACCATCCCTGGGCGGATTAAGCAGCTCCTTGGCGCCGCTGCCCGCCCTCTCCCCGCAAAGTTGCCCGGGCCGGGCCGGGCCGGCGGCCGGCTTTCGATTTCGGCGGCACGGCGCCGCGCAGCCGCTCACCCCGGCGCGCCAGCCAGCCCGGGCTTTCTCGGGGTGGGCTCTCTTGGGGTTCGCCCTTCTTCCCCGCGGCGCCCCCCATGCGCCCCTGTACGCGACACCGGCCGCCCACCTGACGCTGCGCAGAGCGCCGGCCTGGCATGGGCCCCGTGGCCGCCGCCGGCCAACTTCCTCCGCAGGGGCGCCCGGGAAGCCACAACCCCGCAGACTTCCTGCTGCGCCCGGCGGGCCGAGGCGGGAGTGGCCGCCTAGCCAACCGGGGAGGGCCGAGCAGAGGCGGCAGGACGCCCGGCGAGCAGGCCAGGCCAAGCGGAGAAGCGACTGTGGCCCCGGCCCCCGCCCCCTGCCCCGGGCAAGTTCCTACCCGCCGGCTCTGCCGTGGCATCTGTGCAGCGGAGCAGGGGCGGGCGCCGGGCCATAGCTGCCGAAGCGGCTCGCGGCGGGTCGGGCGGGGCGGGTAGAGCTGGACGGGGCGCGGGCTCACTTGGCCTGGCCGCGGGCCCAGCACAACTGCGCCGTCCAATCTTCGTAGCTCCAGGCTTGGCCGCCGGCACTACGGTGGGGGACTGCGGAGCCGCCGGGGCGAAGCTCTCACCGGGGGAAGATGTGGACCCAACGGCTCAGACAGGGCTGACTCCAGCACGGGGCCAGGGGCGGGGTGGTGGGCACCAGGAGTGCTGAGCCGGGATGGCTGTGGCCTACTGCGTGCGCTGTGGGCTGTCTTCACCTTGCCTGCTATTCACTATGGAATAGCGCCCCCTGGAGTTGTGCCACGTGGCACCTCGGGCAAAGATGTAGGCATGTGGGGGGACACCACACCAAGCTGCCCACGCTGCTGTAATCAGGCAGTGGAGGACAGAGTGCACTTTTGGGAGTAACACGTGGGGGGCGAGGCAGAACAATTCAGAGGAGCAATGGCAGTTCCTCAGTGGGCTTACAGTAGGAAGGCCCCCAGGGATCACCTGAGTCCAACCCCCTCAGGCTCTGTTGTCTAAGAACAACAGCATCACTCCCCTCCTGCTACCCCCTGGGAGGGCTCTCCCATTTTTAGCTCTGCAGACAGCTGGAAGGGATACTGCACTTATTTCACAGACAAGGAATGGGCTCCAAGAAAGGGCCTCACCCCAGACAACACTGCTGTGCCCCCCACCCCCGGGACCCACGGATCCAGTGGTGTGCCTCTTCCCCCCATTTACCGAGGGGGAGGGGCAGGCCACACTGGGACTACCCACCTCTCCTGGCTGCTGCCCCACAGGGAGGCGAAACTGAGGCAAGGCAGAGGCCGGCAGGTGAGCCCTGGCTAGAACTGTACCCCAACACACAGCTGCTCTGGTCACCCACAGGACTCATCCCGGCTCAACCCGGGCAGAGAAAACCAGAGGCCTGAGGCATCACTTGGTTGCCACAGGGTCTTTTCCATGCCAGGCCCCTCTCCCCACTCCAGCCTCAGGACAGACGGGTCACACAAGGGCAACAGGGAACTGGTCCTAATTGCCGCCTCCCCACCCCAGCCCATGGCCAACCAGGTCTCTCCTGGACTCCTGCTCTGAGCCAGGGCTGAGGTCAGCCTGCTCAGGAGGTGGTGGCAAGGCTGGGCTGGAGGAGGGATGCCACACACAGGCCTCTTCCCCCACTGCCCCCACACCAGGGTATCCTGATCCACACAGCCCTACCTGTCAGGGGCTCCCTGCCCTACTCTCCCCCTCCCCGCCCCTCCTCTGGCCCAGTCCTGGTCAAGGGCCAGCCCTGGAAGTCCTGATCCCTATGACCCCAGCTCCTGGTCACTGGCGTCTCCTGGCAGCCAGCAGTGGGGCAGGTAGGCACTTCACTCATTTCCCACTAGCATCCTCTCACAGCCCCCACCCTGGTGCTGGCTGCCCCATTTTTCCTCCACACTGCAACCATTTCTGAAATGCAAACTGCCCACTGCTCTTAGAAGAAGGCCTCAATCCTCAGACCCAAGGCTTCCTGCCCCCTTGAAGCCTTGGCCTAACCGTCCCACCTGGGGCAGCTGCCTCCCTTCTCGTTCAGCCAAGTGGTCTAAGAGTCCTGCGAGGGCACACAATATCTGCAGCCTCTGGGAGCCAGCCAGCTGAGCTGGAAGGAACCAGAGAGAGCGAGACTGGGAGATCACAGTACTCATGTGGGCAGAAGCAGATGAGGCCAGGAGGATGAGTGAGGTCAAAGGGCAAAGTCTGGAACGGTCTCATTGTGCCAGCATTGAGCAAGGAGCAGAGAAACATAAACCGCCTGTCAGGAGGTCAGGGCGTGCACGTGACATCGTCAGGCAGCCCAAGGCAGATGCTGCCATCCCCTGGTATAGAGTGCCAGCCATGGCCCCACGCTTCTGCAGGGAGGGTGGCAGATCCTCGCCTTGGCTGGTTCTACCTCAGAGGGCACTAGACACTTCTCAGCTGCACCAGGCCACCTGGTAGCTTAGTCTTCCTTGGAGATGCACGCTTGGCTGTGGATTTGGACAGCTGGTAAGAGCAAGTGCTTCCAGCAGCAGTGGGCTTGGACCCTTCAGAGCCCAGGATAGGGCTGTTGCCCTGAGGGTGGCTGGCCTGCCCAGAGGACCATGGGGCCCAGAGGCGCCTGCAGCCATAACAGCCAGGGCATGGGCCAGCGCTGACCTCAGTCACTCCTGGTTCCTTGCTCACCGCTGTCACCTGAAGCCCCATGTGACAGAATCTGTCTTCCTCCTGGACTGAGTCTTAGGCACCAAGATGCTTTCTTAGAGTTAATGGTTCTTTTTCTCAGCTCTGGTAGTGCAGTGGTTAAGAGCTGCAAACCAAAAGGTCGGCAGTTCGAATCCACCAGCCGCTCCTTGGAAACCCTATGTGGCAGTTCTACTCTGTCCTATACGGTCGCGATCAGTTGGAATGGGCTTTTTTAAAATTCTCAGCTCTGAGCTTTGAGGGTTCCAACTGGTTCCACTGCCCACTTGCTCCCTGCTGCAGACACTGAGCTCTGTGTCACCTGTGTCTGGAGCTTCCCCACCGAGTGTGCCAGCTGGGCCTGGTGATTCTGTGCCTCCACCCATGGCCAACAGAGAGGACTGAGCCTCTGCCCCAGGCACACAGACCCCCAGCAACCTCTGCAAGCTGTGTGGTTCAAAGGCTCCAAACTCCAGTGCATTCTGGCAAACTAGATCTTTTGCTCAGTAATTGTGGAAATGGAACGCCATAGCTATCAGGTATCTTCAGATGTCATTGAGTCCAACTGCTGTGTTTGACTGTCTGGCCCATGAGTGAGGACATAGAGGCTGTGAAGAGGGAAATGGACAGGCTGATGCGGCAGGGCTGGTCCAAATCCTGTCCCTGGCTCATGGGCTGCATCTGGCGGCAAACCAGGCCCGCCCGCCACGCTCAGAGCCATGTGACCAGCACACCCTGAACACCTGGAGTGCGCAGGAGAGCGAACTGATCCTTACGGCCACCCATTTATGGGGAGGAAACCAATGTCCAGAGAGGGACTTGCCCTGGTCCCTGTTCCCAGGAGGCAGATGCCAGGATGGTTGTGATGGCCCACCCATGGCTCACAGCAGCTGGGCTCACCTGGCTCTACTAGCCCTGCTCGGAGCTTGGGGGCAGATCACACGATGGGGGTGAAAACAAGGGCAGGGTGTGGAGGATAAATAAATTTCAGGAGTTGGAGTGGGTGCTGGCAGAGCAGAGTGGAGTAAGAGACCGGCACTGGAGGAAGGCACAGCCGGGAAAGGCCAGGGCTGGCATGGAATATAATGGGGCTTCATGCGGCCTCTGTGGAGGGAGAGGGGCTGCAGGGGGTCTGGGGAACGAGCAGGGCAAAGGAGGTAGGACAGGAGGCTCCAAGGCCTCTCAGGGCAAGTTTGAACATGGGCATGACCTGACAGGGCCCATCAGGGCCTCCTGGGACAACAAGCTTTTACAGTGGGCTCCTGCAAGCTCTGGAAATGAGCCACTGCCCAGGCTGCTAGAATAGGCCACTCTTTGGAGGACTGCCTAGCTGCTTCCTCGTTCTCTCAGGACGGGAGCCACATCCTAGAAAAGTCACGTCTAATCGCAGCCCTTATGGCCAGCCATCGTGGGGTTTGAGGGGCTTGGGCTCCTCTGGCTAGGCTGCTGACTGGGGGTAGGGTCGCATGGGGAGCCCTGGGGGAGGGTGGTTCAGGCCCCAGGTGGTGGCAGTGGCCATGCCTGGGCCACGTGTCATCCTTGGATGGCCACAAAGGAGCCTCCTACAGGATGGGACAGGCTGGCCCATCCATAGGCATGTGGGTTCACAGCCCTGCCTCCTCCTGCCCCTGACAGCCATACAGAGGAATTCTCCGAATCCCGAAGTAGGATCTGAAAGAGGAACCAACCTGCCCAGGCTTGCCCTGCAGAGCATAGTCTAGTCCCAAATCTGCAGAGCCCCCAAACCTACAAGGCAAATACGTCTGTGACCAGAAAGATGCTGCTCAGTCATAGTGTCCCTCCCACCAACAGGCAGAGCTGCTCCCACCCAGTAGGGTGACCCCGGGGGCTGACAGCACAACTCACCCAGGTCTTTACTCCAGACCAAATGCCCCCTCCCCCACAGCTGTAAGTGTGTGAGTGTGTGTGTCTGACACTCTGGCCCCTTGGAAACAGGGTAGTCTCAGTCCCATGTGGCACTCTCCCCAGTTTCTCTACACTCAGGCCCTTCTCCAGGGCCCAGCCGAATGCTCCCAGAGCTCCGTCTGTCTGTTAGCACTCCCAGCTGGGCACCTGTGGGCCCCAATGCCACAGGACAGAATCCTTCTGCTATTGTGGACTGCAGGTAGCCCTCCAAGATGGGGCTATGCTACCCTCTCCACTACTGTCTCACACAACCTCCCTGGTGATGGACCCCAACACCCCTTCCCTGGGTACCACCTCCCCCATGACAGACCCCTGCACCCCCTCCTTGGGTACTACCTCCCCCAGGACAGACTTGATATGCCTTCCCTGCATACCGTCTCCCCCATTAGGGGACCTTGACACCCCCTCCCTGAGCACACCCCCTCCCCTGTGAGGGGACACTGACACCCCCTGTGAGCACACCCCCTCTCCTGTGAAGAGACCTGACACTCCTTCCCTTCCTGAGCACAGCTTCTGCCATGACAGACTCAACACCCCCTCCTCGGGCACAGCCTCCACCATGACAGACCTGACACCCCCTCCCCCGCTATGGACCCCCTCCCTTCCTGAGCACAGCATACCACCTCCCCAGTGTTATGGATTAAATTGTGTCCCTCAAAAATTATGTGTTGTAAATCCTAACCCTTATACTTGTGGATATAATCCTATTTTGAAATATGATTTCTTTCATTATGTTAATGAGGCCATCTCTGTGTAGGGTGTGCTTTAAGCCAATTGTTTTTGAGATATGAAAAGAACAGCTTAGGCACAGAAAAAAGCAAGCCTGAATGGAGGAAAGATAGATGCCATGTGGAGATCTCCAAGGAAGACTAGAAGAAAGGATTTTCCCCCAGAGTGGACAGAAAGATCCTTCCCCTAGAGCCGGCACTCTGAATTTGGACTTCTGGCACCTAAACAGTAAGAAAATAAATTTCTGTTTATTAAAGACACCTACCTGTGGTATGTCTCTTAATGCAGCACTAGGAGACTAAGACATCCCATGACAGACCTTGGCACTCCCTTCCTGGGCACCGCCTACCCCATGATAGACCTCGACATCCCCTCCCTACAGCACACGGACTTCCCTCCCCGCCATCCCCCCAAAGGACCCTGAGGCTCATGCTGTGGTGTACTCGAAACCACTCAGAGTGTAGATCAGTGAGTGACTTTGGGCCACACCTGGGTGAGGCACTGTGGTGGGTGGTTATACCCACCCTCCCAGGACTGGGCTCTGAGAGTGGTTGGAGCTGAAGCCCCTTCTCTTATCACCGAGCCACTAAGCATGGTGTCCTCTGTCTCCAGGGGGAAAGACCAGTTTCCACTGCAAAGGGCCTCCACGGCCCCACCTCCCCAACTATCGCCAAGTGGGCCCTCTCTGGAAATGAAACTTGGAGTGAGTGAGCTGGTGTGGCCAGTTTCTGCTGGAGTCCCCTGCTGGCTGGGATCCCCTGGGGGCCAGCATCTGCCCCCCACTCCTGCCTCCAACTCAGCACAGAGCAGCCTTGCATATACTTGTTAAGCAAATGCTCCATCGTCCCTACAGGATAGGGAGGGGCTACACACAGGTCTTGGTTCATGCAGAGTTCCAAGAGGCACTGCTATGATGCCCCTTGGTGTTAAACTTCTTATACATCTTTAGTGTTCAGACCCCTGCGCCTCCTCAGGGGCCTTCCAGTTGGCCTAGGACCCCAGTGAGCCCTGTGTGCCAGGCCTTCACCCCACACCTGCCCACACCTTTCCATGCCACCCACCCTTGCACGGCCTGCACGGCTAATACAGTGCCCAGGTTCATTGCCATGGCCTCGTGGAGAGTGGCCCTGTGGCCCACAGTGAGTGGCCGTTAGAGATCTTTAGGCAACATGCTTTCCACAAATGCTGTCACTGGATCCTCACAATAACCCTGAGGCAGATCTAGCCAACCGACTGTGCAGATGAGGAAATTGATGAGCCTTAGAAACACTGATGGCTAGAGGCAGAGCCAGGAGCCCAGCAGGGCTGGGACGTGCCGGGCACCCTCCCTGGGCACCCCCCCTGCTCCTCCCCTCAGCAGCTCATGTGAGTAGCGGGGGTATGTGGACAGGGCACGTGCTGTGGCAAGGCTGGCCATGGGCCACAGCTATGGGGGGTGCCTAACCTGCGGCCCATGCCTGCAAGGAAGCGCTGGGCTATACTGCCAAGCCTTGTCATCATGGTAACCAGCAGGGGCTAGGGAGCACAGAACTCTGGTTTGGATTTCAACCCAATGCCTCTCTCTCAGAAGCAACTTGGTCAAACTTTCCAAATAGGAAAAGTGGAAAAAGAGACAGAGGATAGGAGAGACAGATTCCCAGATGGAAGCGGCCCGGAAGGGCAGCCTGGCCCAGGTTGAAGGAAGTCTCTGGGAACACAGTGGGTACTGGGAGGCTGCTGGAAGCAGAGTGGACAGGGTCCCACAGTCTCTCCAGGTTGCTCCCCTTCCCTCAGGGGTGGGCTGGGGGGTACAGCCTGAGTAGGTGGCACTGGCCCTTTCCACCTCCACTGGAGCAGCCTCCTTTTCATTTGTTTTCCATTGGGCCGAGTGAGAAAGATTCCTTTTGGAAAAGGGGCTGGAAAACCACTGAGCTCATCCAACGGAACCAACTCTGGAGATGGGGAAACTGAGGTCAGAAGAGGACTGAACTCTGAGAGCAGGCAGGGTCTGCCAGGCGGGCTGGCCCAGAATGGGGGCCATGTGCTGGAACCTCCAACCATCCACAAGCCAGCACCTGACAGGTGCCCCAGCCCCTCTGCAGAGGCTCCTGGCTCAGGGCCACACATAGGGCAGCTGCAGCAGTGGGCACAGCAAATGACAGAACTTAAGGCCGGAAAGTGGCCTCCATCCTGGGCTCAAGGCCCGTCAGGGACCCAGAGATCTCTGGCAGCCCCAGCTCAGGCACACAGAGCGCTCACCACGTGGGGTCAGGGACGTGGCTCGTTCTACCCTGCCCCTCCTCAGACAGTGGCGGAACCAAGGGCCAGTGGGGACGAGGCTCCTTTTCTAAACTCTACAAAGGGTCTTGGATGTGAGGCCACCTGTGCACACCTATCGGCCGGCGCCCACTGACGGCACCTGAGGATAGGAGCCATGCACATGCCTGTGAAGCAGACACCTGCGGAGTTCACGGAGTACATGCCCGCGGAGCACACGCCCACAGAACATGTGGAGCACATGGAACACATGGAACACACACCCACAGAGCATGCAGAGCACATAGAGCATATGCCCATGGAGCACATAGAGCACATGCCCACAGGAAAGGCAGGGCAAGTGCTGGCAGCAGGGAACTCCCACCACCTGGGTCTGTGACAGACCCTGCAGGAGAAGCAGCCGTAAGATGGCGCTATGGCAGTCGGAGGGCCTCATGGGACCCTGGGGAGAACACACGGCAGAGGCCAGGCCTTGGCACTGAGACCGACCAGACAGCAGGCCTCACGCCCCCCATGGGCCAGCTTGGCTGCCAAGAGAGTCCACGACAAGCAGAAACTAAGGACCCATCCTCTCTTGGCGGGATGGCAATAGTGCCTCTTTCTGGGTCCCAAGAGGTACTGCCAGGCCCTCACTTGGACCCCGATGAGGCCAATGACAAGTGCCTCAGGACATGACCCTCCACTGGTGGTTCCAAGTTTGGGACACTCCAGGAAGCCTTGGCAAAGAAGAGACAGCCCACAGGCAGGGGCAGGGGCATTCTGCCCACCCCCTGGGACCAGGCCCATTTGGGACCCTCCACTGTCCTCCACCCTGCCCCCTCTCACAACCTGTTGGAGCTGCTACCTCTCCCTATTTTTATAGGCCTGGTGAGTTTCACAGGGACAGAATGGAAATGTTAAATGGGAAAACAACAGTCCATCCATCACCAGTGTGGCAGCGAGGCCAGGCAGGGCGGCCTGTCCAAAATGACCTGGTGCCTCTGCCTGCCTCCCCAGGACCGGGCAGCCACACAGCTGGTGGGAAAGGTGTGCCGGGCTGTGTCCTGACTAACACCCAGGTGCCCCACATCCACTTCAGCATACTGCTGGTGTGACAGGATATGCTCATGCCTCTCATTTTATAGGGGGGAGACCAAGTTTGTGAGGTCACACCCTCAGGACACCCTGGTTGGTCAGTGGGAGGTGACAAGCCCCAAAACAGCAGTCAATGGCAGGAGGCAGAGAGCCCTGGACTCCAGCCCCTGCTCCCTCCCTCTCCAGCTCTGGGTTCCCGTTAAGATAATGCCCCCTCCCTTTCCCCTGGTTTGGTGGGCAGCAGGTCAGGGCTGAGAGCACAGCCAAGCCCAGGCCAGGGTGGGCAATCCCTGACATGATGCCTGCTCTGCACTCCTCAAGGCCCCCAAACTCTGGGTCCTCTGCTCTGGAATCCTGTGGAAGCTGGATGGCTGGGCTGCCTGGGGGGTTTGGCTGTGGGGATGGAGGCCTGAGGTCATCAGTGCCCTGAGATCTCTGGAGCCAGGCCCCTGGGGTCAGAGTACCTGCTCTATGCTCACAGGCTGCCTGGTGCCGAACCTGTGGTGCCACCCCTCTCAGCCTATGCCCGCCTGCCTGTCATGAAGGTGGGTCCACAGGGAGGCCTGAAGTGTCTGCCACCTCAGCACCCCCATGCCCATGGAGACCAGCCCTGTCTCTCTCCCCTCCACAGAGGGCCGGCACCAGCATTCTCCCCATTCCCAAATCCCCAGGCCTGCGGCCCTTGGCACAGGGAGGGTGTTTATCTGGATTGGGCAAGGCCCAGGGCACAAAGCCGAGGTGGCACTGCTGGGACCTCCTCTGCAGTGGGGGGTTTTCAGCAGGGACCCTGCCCTCCCAGGGCCCGTGGGCACCCCTCTTCCTCTCAGTTGGAGCCCTTACCGTGCTGCTCCCTTCCATCCATGCTGCCCCCTCAGCCTCTTTGCCTTTGCCCACTGCTGCTATCCCAGACTGAACTGACCTACCTGCCTGGCTCCACTTCCCAAAGTCCCCCGCCTGGATGCCTCCCCTGGCTGCACCTTCAGCCTGCTCTGCCCAGGCCCCTCTGGGCAGTGCATCAGTGCCCAGAGCAGTGCTTCTCTGCCTGGCTGAGACTTGTCCACGAGCCTCAGAAAGACATGGCAGGGACACTCACTCCTAGAGCAAACTTCTGAAAAACAATCTGCAGTAGGAAAAGAAGCCTACACTGAAACATGCTCTCCCCTTCAGGAACGTTAAACAACGAGCTCTTGACTCAACAGCCCAAATGGGTAGCAGGAGGGTTCTGGGGAGGCCGTGGGGAGGAAAACAGCATCAGAGTGGCTAGGCACACACTGTGGCTTGGAGGCACCGGGCCTTGGCCATGCATCGGTCTGTGGGGGCCGTGACACCCTACGGGCTGGTCAGGGACAGGTCCCCTCTGCCCAAGCACTCTGGTGCGGCTGTAGGTCTGAATCCACACCTGCCCAACAGCTGTCTCCAGATGACCAGAAAGAACATGCACTGGGGAATGACCATCTCGAGGCTTCTTATGCTGTGAATGAGGGTTTGTGGCATGGGCAGGGGTGTCTGAGTCTCTCAGCTGTGGTCCTGTCAGGGTAGGGGGCCTGGGCATCATGTCCGCCTGATCCCATCTGGTCCCCGCCACCCTCCTGTGCCCCACAGGCAGGGAGGCGGAGAGGCAGGTCTAAGTGTCCCTCAGCTGGAGCACAGGGATGGGAGGAAAGAGAGCCAGGTGAGGTCTGAGTTGAGTCTTGGACTGATGTAACTGTGCTCACCTTCTAAAAACTCCTAAGAACTTGCCCTTTCCTCGAGAACGCAAAGTATTTCCTTTGTTTATTCTTTGTGCAGCTGGCTCACAGATCATCTCAACAAAGCTAAAAATAGGGCATTGCAGCAATTCCTGTGACAGCCAAGTGGCTCATGTTTCCTCAGTTTAAACTTTTTTCCTCTTTCTGTCCTCTGATTCTCTCTCTGATGTGGCTGGGTTTCCTTTAAAACCAACCAGACCAACAAAAGTCCAGTGTTGGTGCAGCACATCTACACACCTCAGGGGACCCAGGAGACTTGGAGGATGAAGCTTAAGCAGCCAGGGGAGCCACTAGAGTCACTGCTGCCAGGACAGGGCTGGTGCACAGACCAAGCCCCTCCTCACAGGCCGGCGTCTCCACAGTCATCAGTGGCGGTATCACGGGGGCTTAGAGAGGAAGAGGGAAAGCGGCCACCAATCCCAGGGCAGTCCGTCCCAGAACCAGATGGTGCTGGTGCTCAGGTGTGTACTGGGGAACAGTGGATGGCAAGCAGCACACCTGCACGGCCTCACTGGCCTCTCCACTGAGGATTCTGCTCCTTTTGGGGCGTCTCTGCAATGCCCATTGTGGGTGGGCACTCCCACAGACCCACAGACCCAGAGTGACACACCCATGCGTGGCACACTGGGCAGAGCAACGCGCCGATGGGGCCGGGCAGAGCCGAGCACCAGACTCTCTGCCAACCTCCTTGGTCCTGCACTGACCAGCCTCCACCTGCTCTCCTGCATTTGTAATCACCTGAGCTAGAAGTAGACCTCGCTCATCCCCCTCAGCCCATCAATCTGTGTGTGCTTGGGGCCTGGACTCTGGCCACCACTTCACTGCCCATGACTGGGCTCAGAACCTCTGAATCCCGGCTCAGGCACCGACTTGCTGTGTGGCTGAGCCTCAGATTCTTCATCCATGAGGCAGGATAACAGGAGTACCTACACTTCAGTACCTGTAGGATATCCTCACAGATGCTCTGAGTAGCAGCAATGTGCACTCTGGAGCCCTCAAGAATGCCAGCTGGCACTACCAGCAACCATGGTAGTCGCTCCTGGCCTTGCGTCCAGTCCATCCACGGTGGTCACACGACGTCTCAGGTGGCCCTGCTCGGGTCAGAGCCCCAAGTCCATCCACGGCGGCCATGTGATGTCTCAAAGATGCCACGAGACATCTCAAAGATGCCCGTCTACTGCAGCCCCTCTGCCTTCACAAGCAAGTGCACGCCTTCACCTGGACAGACTGGGACCGGGACCCCCACCTGGCCTCTGCACCTCATCCAAGGTGTAACTGGGGTTGGCACCAACCCGCCTTAGTCACATCCCTCCTGTCCGAGCTGTGGCCTCTCCAAGCCCACTGGCTCCACAAGCATGTCTACGGCCCCGTAGACCGAGCACTGATCCTGAGAGCAACTGTGAAGCACGTGCCAAGGCTTCTTGTCCAGTTGTCATGACCACCTGCCCACGGGTGACCTTGGCCTGGGTCACAGTCCAGCAAGCACCCAGGACCTGCCACTGGGGCTGCCGGCCAATAGTTGCTCATCTGTGTACGTGGGCAGACCCCAGTGTGCAGCTTCCTGCCTGTGGAGGCCGCTCCACATGCAGGGGCAGCAACAGCGGGGCAGCAGCAGCTGGCCAGCACCCCTCCCCTCCCTCAACCTGAAGCCAGCATAGCTACCAGCCTGCCAGCCTGGGGAGCAGGGGCAAGGCCAAGCCCGTGCTCTGTTCCCAGTGGTGGGAGTCAGGGTTGAAATGAGCAAATGCCCTGCCTGCTAAAATAAGCCAATATTTCAGGGAAGGAGGAACAGCCTCTCTGGTTTGGTTACTATGGGAACATTTCTGAATCAACTATGAGGAAAAGATGCTTACCCTGGACATAGGCCCTGGCCCCAGGCCCACACAGGCCTGTCTGTCCAGTGGTGCACACGCGTATGCAGGAAGCCCTGGAAGTTTCCAGGAGCCCAGAGACAAGCCTGAAGCCTTCATGGTGTGGGGAGCCTCTGCTCAGGGAGGGTAGCCCTGACCCTGCCTCCCACCACAAACAATCTCCCCTTGGGCCTAGCACAAGTTCAGGAGGGTCCCACACCTTGCCAGCCCAATACCAGCCTCGTCGCCCTGCCCCAACTTCAGCATCGCTCTGCGGGGAGTTGGCCTGAGGGCTTGTCTCTAGCACAGCACTGGCCTGTCTCCCAGCAGTTGCCCTTCATAGCTCTGCTGCTCAGGACAAGCCCTAGAACTCCACTCCCAGGCCCGCTCGGGCCCACCCGTTCTTTGGTTTCTCTCACCAGTGCTGTCAGCTCCGTGGTCTGGGCTCTCAGCCACAGGCTCCTCCCCCAGAGGCCTCCTCTGGGAGGGTACACTTGTCCCCCAGGACGGGGCCAGGATATACTGGAATGGTGTCACCCTGGGCCAGGCCTGCACATATGCCACAGCCGGTGAGAGCCAGCCTGAGTGAGGGCCTGGGGCTCAACACAAAGCCTGGGCCCATAACTTTCCACCTGCCACAAGGCTAGAGGCTCGAGTGGCAAAGGAGGCCAGGAGGCTGTGGTGGAGGTCAGATGCACCAGAGCAGGCCCGGACACCATCCCAGCTAGAATAGTTCCTCCCAGGGAAATCTGAGGCTGAAAGGACCCTTACTGCCTTGAGCATGCATAGCTCTGTCACTTGGACAATGGACTTCACAAATGCGGGGAGCCCTCGGTCAGGCCCAACACTCGGGGCTCCCACAGGTAGTACCCTTGTGCACAGCCCACAGAAGAGAAAAGGCACAGCCAGGAGACTCCAGGTGCACAGCAAGGCAGTGGGGCTGCAGGGCTGGGCTGGGAGGCTACTCTGGTCCCCACCTGCCATCTCCCACTACCCCCTGGGCTTGGGGCAGCTGATGTCCCTGAGAGCCTCCTGTGTCGCAATCATATTTCCCTGCATGCTCATAACGCATGGCACAGATGAGGGGACAGTTCCAGAGGTCAGCAGCGGATGTGGCAGAGCTAGGACTGGATCCTAAGGTGACCTACTTCTGACTGGGTGGCCAGTCGCTCGTGATGCTGGAAAGGTTGGCCCCAGTGCCCAGACCTCAGCCAAGGCCAAGCATGCATAGCTCTGTCACTTGGACAATGGACTTCACAAATGTGGGGAGCCCTCGGTCATGCTATCCAACAACCTGGGCCCTGTCTTGGCAAAGACTGGACAGTTCTGCCTGGGCGGAAGGGAGGTGGGGGGTACTGACTGGGGTTCCGGCCTGCCATGCAGCCAGAGCCACAAGCTCCAACAAACCTGCTGGGCTGACACCCTAGAGCAGAGATTTTCCACGGCAGAGGCAGGGAAGGCTGGACGAGGGGTGGGCAGGGAGCCGCTCCTTCTGGGGGAGGGGGACTAGTTAAGTCTTTGGGTGCAAAAGAGTGGGACATGGAACAGCAGCAAGTCTTCCCTCCCTCAATTCCTTCTTTTGTTCTCATCCAGCACACACTACTACACACCACGGCCGTGCCCCTGCCAGCGAGCAGCCAGCTGTGTGCAGACCCTGTGCGCAGAAGCTTTCATCAGGACAGAAGATATCGGAGTCCCAGGGCCATACTTACCGTGCCCTCAGCACCCACCCCTGATCTCCTCAGGCTCCCCACAAAGGCTCAGATAGCCCAATCAGGAAGCGGAGGTGGGGGGGTGGGGGTAGAGGCTTGTGCCCTGGAGGAGCTCCCTTTTAACCCTCTCTTGCCCTTCCTGGCTGAGTAGCACTCCAGCCTGCCTCCAGCCTACCAGGGCCCCTTGAGGGCCCCCACTCCTCTCAAAGACCCACAGTCCTCCATGGAGGCCCTGCTCAAGGCATCTGTACTCGGGGCTCTGCTGTGAGCCTGTGAACGTCCCGTGGCCTCTTGTGTCCATCACCCCCAGCACTGGCTGGGCCAGAAGAGCTTGCTGGTCAGAAGAATGAAAGGATCAGCTCAGGCTAGGGCCCAAGCACACGCCTACCAAGAGGGACTGCGGACTCCGCACACGACAGAACACTGGGCCTCAAATGCAGTGAGCGACACAGAGCTATGTTCTCACATGGGAACTTCTCTGAGACTTACTGCCAGTTAAAAAAGCAAGTCATACAAAAAGCACACATAGATGTTATGACACACAAACACACACACACACACACATTTTTTAAAGCTGCAGCACAGGTCTGTTTTTGTGCACACAACCAGGAAAAGAGAGCAGTCCCTCTGGGAAGAGTAGGCGCTTAGAGTGGACAGAAGGGGGTCTGGGCTGCAGAGATGGGTTAGAACGGTTTGCAGTGACAATGTGCTCCTACATGATTCAGACAATTTTCAATAACTGCCATTAGATAACAGGAGGGTCCCCAGCCTGGGCTGAGTGGGGAGGGCAGTCCAGACAGCTGATGGGCAGAAGGAAGAGCTGACACCAACGCCGGGCAGCGTGGTGGCCCAGGACAGTGGGGACAGCAGGGCAGGGCACCCACTGACCCTGCCCTCACTACCTGCACCACCTCATGGGCACAGCTCCCCTCTCTCGCACCCTGTCAACCTCTGGATGAGGCGGCAGACCCGGTGTACCCCGGAAGTTGAAGAGCCAGCTTGCTCTCTTGACCTCTGCCCATCTGTCAGCCCAGGGTGGCCCTCAGTGCCTTCAAGACTGACAGAAACATCTGCTCACGCTTAGAACATGCACGGGACAAACTCATTTGCTGAGCACATGCAGCACCTGCCTAGCGTTTCCTCATGCACTGGACACCAGGCGGCTGGGGCAGGGGTCTGCCTTGCGGGGCCAGACTATAGCTGCAGCTAGGACATCGTGGGCAGGCTTGACAGGGCCGTCCCATCCCCCCCAGGCCTGCGGAGTCCCTCTCCCTCAGCACTTTGTGGGATAGAAGCGGAGGCATATGTCTGTCCAGGGCTGTTTTGCCCTCTACCCTCACCTGGCAGAACCCCTGATCCTCAGGCACTTCGTATGGTGGGGCATATGTCTGTCCATGGCCGTCCTGCCCCCACTGATAGGCTGCCTGCTGAATGGCAAATATTTTTTAAAAAAGTTCAATAATGTAGAGTGCTTATGAGGTCTGAAAAAACGAATCTAAGGTTGGGAGTGTGGGCCAGGGCAATCTCTTTGAAGGGTGGTAGCTATTAAAACTTTAAAGGTATCCAAACCCAGTACCATCACTAGGGACGTACAGGGGGTGCAGAATGCACCAGGTGACACTGTCAGGGGGTGACACCAAAATGTCTATAAAATTTTTGTGCAGTGTTTCAGCACGCACCACCCTCTGTCCCTCCCTGCGCTGCACAGATGTCCAGGCAGCAGCCAGAGCCTCTGCTAGGTCGGGTTTCGTCAACGCAGGCACGTGGGGAATGACCCAGGGGAAGGCGCCCATCGGCTAGCTACACCACAGGGTCCCGCGGGCTGCCCACTGGGGTACCTATAACTGGGAGCTCTTGGCGAGGCAGGAAGCAAACAGACAGGGTGTGATGGGGGTGGAGATCGCGTTGGTCCCAGAGGCGCAGGAGGACCGGAAGCAGCTCAGAAGGGGCACAGTAAGGAGCACCTACGGGCAATCTCTTAAGTTTACGCACGCCTCACCCCTGCCACCCCCTTGGACTTGCGCCTGGAGGCAAATGTTTCCCTAAAACCTCCCCTCACTAAAGCTCTGGCCACCACCTGGATGTGGAAACCAGCCCTCCTTCCTCCAGCTCTCCCAGCCCCGCCGCCAGGCTCGGGACCGCCTCCCCCCACACCCTGAACACCAGGGTGACCCAGAAGACGTGTGCCCCCCTCCCCCCCAGCCACCACCTCCGCGCAAGCTCTCACTTAGCTCTCTTCTCCCAGGCGCGGCGCCTCCACCTCCCTCCCCAATAGGCTGCCGGTAAAGTTAAACGTTAAAATGAACATTAATTTTGATGTCGTTCTTAAACGTTTTTACTTCAAATTCTATCGTTTTCTTACTGAATTTTCACTTTAACCACATGAAACTATGTAAATGTAAATACATTTAGGCTGTGTGTATAATTTGAAGGTGTGATTTTGCTAGTCATTTGTCACTACTATTGCCATTACATTCAGTGATACACAGGAATTACGATTTACAAGTAAAATTAGTACAAAAAACATTGATTACTAAGGATTCTGTATGGTCTGGTATGGAGGGAGGTCCATGGAGAGAGGGTGACACCATGAGTTACTGCACTGGGTGACACCAACCCTAGTGATGCCACTGCATAAACCGTTGGACCCAGGAATTCTATTTCTAGGAATGCAGACTTCCATGTACGTGCAAAGATGTATAATGAAGCATTGTTTGTAGTAACAAAGAACTGGAAACAGTCGAAACGTTCATTGAGAGGTCATTATCGGTAGGTAAACTGTGGGACAGTCACACATTGAGGTGCTATGCAGCTATTAAAAAGAATGGAAGTCCTAAAACGCTCTCTGAT
This sequence comes from Trichechus manatus latirostris, assembly GCF_000243295.1. Classification (NCBI taxonomy): domain Eukaryota; kingdom Metazoa; phylum Chordata; class Mammalia; order Sirenia; family Trichechidae; genus Trichechus; species Trichechus manatus. Next base: position 2,292,843 of record NW_004444093.1, on the reverse strand, counting down.
TGATATACTGTGAAAGGACACAATCAAGGGCAGAGTTCGGGAGTGATATTTTGCATTTGTGTCTATGGGCAGATGTCCCCTGGATGGAGACCCATGAGGCTGAGGACAGAGGCTGGGGCTAGGCCTCAGGGCGAGAAAGAGGCTTCTCTGTCCCCAAAATCCCTTGGTATGGGCGGATTTATGATCAGTGTCTACTACTTTGTCTAAAATACTGACAGAGAGACGGCTGCAGAAAAAGGCCCGCAGGTCCAGATCCCCTGTCGGGCCTAAGAGGCTGCAGCCTGAAGAAAGAAGAGGCCTGGACCCAGATCCTTCCACAGCTGGCTTCTTGGGGGACCAGTGTCCTAACCACATTTCCTCCCACAGGCACCCTGAGAACCGCTTCCACCACACCCCTTGGGTTCCAAGACCAGCCCCCTCAGCTCCTGTTCAGGCACCCCCGACCTTCAGTTTCCCTGTATGTAATGCAGAATCAGGAAAAACACACAAGAAACCAAAGCTCAGACAGGCCGTGCCACGTGGCTAGGAGTTGGCAGTGCCGGGAGGGGTGGCATAGGACTGGGTGAGGACTTGGAGGGGAGGGCAGTGAGGGGCCGGCTGCCTAGTCCCAATGCTGAACTCAGGGAGCACATGAGAAGCCTAGAGCCCACCAAACATTGTTTTTACACAGTAGCACCCTGTCCAAATCACTCTCTGAGATGCCAAGACCACACAGGCCTGTGGGGCACTCTGGGGGTAAGAGCCAGGGGCTTGGAGTCTCCCTCATTATGGACTACAATGGCCCCACAACCCTGAAGCTCCAGGAACCCTCCGATCTCACCCACCCTCTCTCCACAGCCGGCAAACCAGCACGGGGGGTGCCTCGCCCTATGCCAGGTGTTCGCCCTTTGCTGCACCACCCATTTGCCATCCCTCTGAGGGTGCCGCAGCCTGTTGCCTGGAACACCACCTAGGGGGGCAATTGTGCCTTGGTGAGACGCAGTGGAGCCAGTGGCCTCGGAAATCAATAAGCGAAGTACTCACGTTGAAGAAATTGGTCTTGTTCCTCTCGCAGAAGAGCCCCTGTGCCGGCATGTGCTGCAGCTGTTGCCATGGGATACTGCTGCCTAGCAACACGTCGCGGGCCCACTGGAGGTTCTGGGGAGACAGAAGTAGGTTGGGAGTGTGTGGGCTGCCAGGCGCCCATGGGGAAGGAAGGCAAGGTGTCCGAGCAGTCTCCCCTGTGGACACGGCTCCTGCAGCCCCAGGAGGGCTGGCATTGATCACTGGCTGCAGGGCTCATTTCCGGAGCTGGTTTCTACCTAGCAGGGCTGACTTAAAGAAAATGTAGCCTTGGATGGACCGGGGTGGGCACAGACAGGGACCCCACACCCTACAGATCTTCCAGAGCTTTTGCATAGACCCGTCATTCTGCCTTCCACTGGGGGACCTCCCCTGACTCAAACAGTAGGTCCTCTCATTTGTGAGAACATCAGCAAAGTTCCCACATCTCCACCAACACCTGCCTCGGGCCTGGGAGGGACAGCTCTGTAGGATGCAAGGCCTTTGTGCTGGGCTTGGAGGGTGAGTGGCGGAGGTCTGTCTACAGTGCTCATAGTGGAACCCAGAGCCAGGGGTCTGGCGGGCAGAACAAGAGTCCACTGACCTGCAGGACTGTGGGTGACAGCATGTGGGTTTTCTAATGATCCAGAAGCAGCCTGCGCTCACCAGCTGGCCTGGCCTGGCCCTGCCCTTGGTCCTCCTGGCGGAGGACCTCATGGTGCCCTGCCCTCTGTCCCCTGGGGAAGGCTCCCACTCTGGTCCCCCTGCAGAGGTGCCTCTAGGCCCAGAGCAAGGCTAAGCTCTCATGTGTGCACTCCTCCAGCCTCAGGACAGTCCTACATGACAAGCACACGGCTCAGCAGGTGAGTCCTAGCCCCCATGTATACATGTCAGCAAGGGGCAAAGCTAGGACTGGAACTAAAACCATGCAGCCCCACCTTGGCCGGTCGGTCTTCTCCCTTCCTTGCCTCTCCCAGGGCCAGGCCTCTACCCCACAGGGCCACACTGCTCCTCAGCCTGTAAACCCATGCCCCCTACCATCTGTTCTGCTCTCACCTGGCCAGGCTGTACCTACTCAAACTTCTCTCATTACAGCTTTAGGCAAAAGTGTAAACCCCAGCCCCCATCTACACACAGGAGCTATCTTAGTTATCTAGTGCTGCTATAACAGAAATACCACAAATGGATGGCTTTAACAAACAAATTTATTTTCTCACAGTTTAGGAAGCTAGAAGTCTGAATTCAGAATGCGGGCTCTAGGGGAAGGCTTTCTCTATGTCGGCTAGGAGGAAGATCCTTGTCTCTTTAGTTTCTACTTCCTGGTTCCCTGTAGATCTCCATGTATCTTGACATCTATCTTACCCCATCTCTGTTCTTTTTTAAGCTCTTTTATATCTCAGAAGAGATTGATTAAAAACACACCCTAACTAATCCTATCTCATTAATATAACAAAGACAACACATTCCCAAATGGAATAACTATACATAGACATAGAGGTTTCCAGGCTGTCTCCAGATGATACACCCACAGCAGACCTGGCAGGCTCTTCATGGAAGCCCAAGGGAGACTGCCCCCAGGAGCTGAGTGATTAAGCCTGGCACTGGCTCCCAGGGCAAGTTCTGCAGGGACTGGCCTGGCTCTCGGAGGGGCTGAGGCTGTCAATGCCAGGCAAGGCTGCAGCCTGGCCAGGCCAAGCAGGCTCAGTGTGGGGCCAGAGGCTAGAGGCAAGGGTCTCCCACCCCACCAGAGGCAGCGGCTAGCCAGGACAGCCCTGGTGGATGGGAGAGCATGTGCCTTCCCTGGCACTGCACACCTGCCCACTCCCAGTCACACAGATGCCTGTGCACCTGCCTACCCCCAGCCACGTGTAGACGCCTGCATACCTGTCCACCCTCAGTTGCACAGATGCCTACACACCTGCCCACCCCCAGCCACACAGATGCCTGTGTACCTGCCCACCCCCAGCGGCATGGATGCCTGCACTCTTGCTCAGAGCCCACCTTGGCCCTGATGTGGCTCAGACGAGGGTCTGGCAGGCCCCCGAAGGGAGACTGGATTCTGCCTGTCACAAGCTCTAACTGAATGGTGAGGGGAGCCCCTAGCTCCAGTATGAAGTCATGCTGGGCCTAGTGGGGGAGCTGCTCCCACTAACACCCCACTGCTGTGCAGGAGCCTTGGACACCACCTGCCAGGACAGTCTCTCCACAAATTCTCAGCCTCCAGGGCCTCAGGGATCGAGGGCTGCTGCCCTTCCTGATGAGCAGATGTGGCTTCCTGTCCATTGAGGTGCCCTCTTCGCCTGCCTAGGGGTAGAAGCAGGAAGAGGTGAGCTGCTGAGGCAGTGAGGGCTCCTCAGACCTCCAGATGGGCTCTCCAGGTCAGAGCACAGAGGCCATTCTATTCTGCTATCATGGAGAGGAATAAAAACTCAGGCCCCGTTGTTAGCTTTCAGCTCCCAAACCTGCAGTCCACAATCATTGGCCCTGTCCCTGACCAGCAGTCCAGGCATCAGAGGGCCTGCTTCTGGTGACCAGCTCTTTCAGAAGTCCCTGGAGGCTGCTTTCTGCCCCACCTCACCTGCCTATAGCAGGTGCTGCCAGGCCTGGAGAAGAGAGTCACCACAGAGGTGGGGTGCAAAGCCAAGACTGGGAGGGCCAGTGTGCCGATGATAAGGAAGAGAATACAGCTCAGACTACTGCACGTGAGCGCACACAGCCCTGGAGTGAGTGAGGAGTGAAAGCTTCAGGCCTCAGCAGTCGGTACCCAGGCTCCTCAAGGAACCCAGGGGCAAGTTCACAATCTCCATCTGAGGAGCCCGGGGGCAAGCTCACAGTCTCCATCAGTGCTGGGCCATTGACTCCTAGGCCTCAGGGTCACTTGGTCAAAGCCTCTCCTGAGGGAGATCTGGGAAGCTCAGCCCAGGCAGGGTTCACCACTGGTCTGGTCAGCCACAGTGGGCTCAAAGAAGGGGACAGAGGCAGGAGACAACCACCTGCACTAACAGGACAGGTGTGACACCAAGGAGGTACCTCTGATCCTGCCTGACAAGGTGAGAGAGGCCTCCAGAGGTGGTGACACCTGAGCTGTACTTTGTACAGGCTGTTACAAGGCCAGGGGACTTGCCTAGCCAAAGAGGTGGAGGGACCAGATGTGGGCATGTGTGTGGCCAGCAGGAGCCGTGGTGTGCAGCATCAGGCTGCCCAGGGATCTGAATCTGTACAACACTGTACCAAATCCCTCCTCAAGCCAGGTGACCCCTGGGAGACACTGTGGAGCGTCTGGCTTGCACTGCTCAGGAGGCCTGAGAAAAATTACCAGAGCCATGATTCCACAGCGTCTTTTGGACCCTGGGGTCTGTGAGAACTGTCCAAATGACCTTGCAGGTGGCATTAGTTCTTAGGGGGAGGGAAACAGAAGGTGGCTTGAGGAAGCAGGTTCATGGTGCCCAGCATTTTCATAACAAATCCAAGAAAATAAAGCTCATGAAGACTTTGGCTAGGGGACATGAGAGGTGTGGGTGAAGAAAGCCGGAGACCCCGCTTCCCAGGACGTGGGCACCTTGCCCTAGGCCCTGGGACTAGGCCTAGAGTGCATATTCCTCCTAAAGGCAAGCATACTTACACTCTATAGATTTTCTGATGACTTTTACAGTCAGTCCCTCCTGCCAGAATGGGCACAGCATGGAGAGCCAGGGAATTAAAAGACAGGGGAGAGGCTTCCAGGGCTCTTAAAAACTTGAAAATCAGGCATATGTAAGGAGTGTGGCATGCTGGCCTGCAGCCAAGCCTTAATTATAAATGACCCTCCCGGAGACTCTACTGTGCGCCTGCAGAGAGTGCACTTCCCAGCCCAGCACCCCAGGTGCTCCCAGAAAGAGCTGGATCTATGGCTGAGGCACGAAGTGTCCAGACAGCTCCAGGGGACCTTAAATAAGTCGAGTCTGAAGCCTGGATGTGAGCTCACAGGGACGAGGAGGCCTGCCCAGGGAATCAATGGGTACCAGACTGGGGGGCGTCTGGGCTTGGGCCACTGATGGGCCTATACGAGGGACAGGGGGCCTGACATGCCTTGCAGCCTTGTGGTGTGGTGAGGAGACATATGCTACCCAGCGGAGCACATCACTAGGTGTGTCATAAACTGAGGCTTCAAGAGGCTCAAGAGCCAGCTCAAGGCCCTAGAGCAGGGAAGTGGCAGAGTAAGCTCTTGCATTGCCCTTCCCAGCCTCCTCCACATGTGCATGGAGTCCATGCTGTTCGTGTGCACACCCTGAGGAAAACAGTCCTTCCAGCTCTGGAGGCTCTGCACTGCCCTCAGGCAGTGGTGCAGAAGGTTATCCACCACATGTGGTACCCAGGCCCAAAGTGGAGTGGACTCTAAGGGCACTGTCCTTCCCATCTAGAGACTCTGAAATGAGCTGACCAGGCCTAGTGTCCAGAAGCGAGTCATACATCAGAAGCAGTTGGGCTAATCAGTGATTTTCAAATGGGTTCAGTGGGGCCTTGAAGCTAACACTGGAGGAGGAGATGGTCCAGGGAGGCTCAGTTCCAGGGCTCAGGACCTGCCACCCAGTGCCACCTGGAGCATCTCTATGTTGATCTGCTTTGGGATGCTGAGTTCCAGGTCAGGTTTTGTTTCAAAGAGGTCCAGGGCTTTAAAAAGTCTGACAACAACTAACTTACATCATCTGAGATTCTGAGATGCTATAGGGCACAATTAAAAAACAACTATGGGCAAAGCCTGGGGAGAGAAATCTTTAGAAAATGAGGACATTCAAAAGCCTCTGTGCATATCGGGAAACACAGAAAGCCACATGCATGCCCAGGGCAAGATGTGTGCTCAGAAAATACTTGAGAAGACCCTACATTTTCATCTGGGGCTAATCCCTAGGTTCAGTACAAGCCTGGCTAAGAGCCCCAGTGAAGAGCCAATCTGCAAAGACAGGGAGAGGTGTTTTTTAATTTTGTTTTGTTCTCTGTAAAAATATTACATGAACACAAGCTAAGAAACAGAGACTTCAGTAACCACACACGTCTAGGAAGGCAGTCTGCAAAAATAGTTAGGGAAAGTCACTAACAAATGGACTACGACTGCCTTCAACAATAAACAAACGAAAACAAAACAGGCAAACAAAAAAATCCTAGCAAACCATGGAGAAAAGGAATAATCTGATTTCCACAGTTTTTGTTGTTGTTGGGTGCTGTCAAGTCAGTTCCGACCCATAGCAACCCTATGTACAACAGAAGAAAACATTGCCCAGTCCTGTGCCATCCTCACAATTGTTATGCTTGAGCCCACTGTTGTAGCCACTGTGTCAATCCATCTCACTGAGGGTCTTCCTCTTTTTCCCTGACCCTCTACGTTATTAAGCATGATATCCTTCTCTAGGGACTGGACCCTCCTGATAACATGTCCAAAGTATGTGAAATGAAGTCTTGCCATCCTTGCTTCTAAGGAGCATTTTGGTTGTACTTCTTCCAAGACAGATGTATTTCTTTTTCTGGCAGTCCATAGTATATTCAATATTCTTCACCAACACCATTAATTCAATCAGTTCTTCTTTGGTCTTCTTTATTCATTGTCTAGCTTTCGCATGCATATGAGGTGACTGAAAACACCATGGCTTGGGTCAGGTGTACCTTAGTCCTTAAAGTGACATCTTTGCTTTTTAACACTTTAAAGAGGTCTTTTGCAGCAGATTTCTCCAATGCAATACATCATTTATTTCTTGACAGCTGCTTCCATGGGCATTGATTGTGGATCCAAGTAAAATGAAATCCTTGACAACTTCAATCTTTTCTCCGTTTATCATGATGTTGCTTATCGGTTCAGTTGTGAGGATTTTTGTTTTCTTTATGTTAAGGTGTAATTCATACTGAAGGCTGTAGTCTTTGTTCTTCATCAGTAAGTGCTTCAAGTTCTCTTCACTTTCAGCAAGCAAGGTTGTGTCATCTGCATATCAAAGGTTGTTAAGCAGTCTTCCTCCACTCCTGATGCCCTGTTCTTCTTCATATAGTCCAGCTTCTCAGATTATTTGCTCAGCATACAGATTGAGTAAGTATGATGAAAGGATACAACCTTGATGCACACCTTTCCTGATTTAAAACCATGCAATATCACCTTGTTCTGTTCAAACAACTGCCTTGTGGTCTATGTACAGGTTCCTCATGAGCACAATGAAGTGTTCTGGAATTCCCATTCTTCGCAGTGTTATCCATAGTTTGTTATGATCCGCACAGTCTCTGTATAGTCAATAAAACACAGGTAAACATCTTTCTAGTATTCTCTGCTTTCAGCCAAGCTTCCTCTGACATCAGCAATGACATCCCTTATTCCACGTCCTCTTCTGAATCCAGATTGAGATTCTGGGAGCTCCTTGTTGATTTACTGCTGCAAACGCTTTTGAATGGTCTTCAGCAAAATTTTACTTGTGTGTGATATTAATGATATTGTTCGATAATTTCTGCATTCTGTTGTATCACCTTTGTTTGGAATGGGCACAAATATGGATCTCTTTCAGTCAGTTGGCCAGGTAGCTGTCTTTCAAATTTCTTGGCATAGACAAGTGAGCGCTTCCAGCGCTGCATCTGTTTGTAGAAACATCTCAATTGGTATTCCATCAATTCCTGGAACTTTTTGCTTTTTGCCAATGCCTTCAGTGCACCCTGGACTTCTTCCTTCAGTACCATCGGTTCTTGATCATATGCTACCTACTTACCACATTATAATATTCAAATGTCCAGTTTTAAACAACAAAAAATAAAACAAAACAAAAAAGCACATGGCATACAAAGAAAAGAATGCCCCATTAAAAGAACAAAATAAAGTGATAGAAACCATCCCTGAGGAAACTCAAACAATGGACTTACTAGACAAAGAGTTTAAAATGGCTATATTAAATATGTTTAAAGAGCTAAAAGAAAATACAGACAAAGAAATAAAGGAATTCAGGAAAATGATGGAAGATAAAATGAGACTATCAATAAAGAGGTAAAAATTATAAAAAGGAATCCAACAGAAATTCTGAAGCTGAAAAGCACGATAACCAAAATGAAAATTCACTAGCTCAACAGCAGATCTGAGCAGGCAGAAGAAAAAATTAGTGAACTTGAATATAGGACAAATGAAATTATTGAGTCTGAGAAGCAAGAAGAAAAAAGAATAAAGCAAAGTGAATCAAGCCTAAAGAACTTGTGGGATACCATCAAACATACCAACATACATATTGTAAGAGTTTCAGAAGGAAAAGAGAGAAAGGGGCAGAAAGAAAATTTGAAGAAATAATAGCTGAAAACGTCCCAAATTTAATGACAGATGCAAATCTATACACTCTAGAAGCTAAACGAACTCGAAGTAGGATAAACTCAAAGAAATCCACACTGAGACAGATTATAATCAAACTACCAAAAATCAAAAAGAGAATCTTGAAAGCGTCAAGAGAGAATTGAATTGTGACATATGAGGGATCCTCAAAAACATTAACATCTGATTTCTAGCAGAAACCAGAAAGACCAGAAGACAGTGGGATGACATACTTAAAGTGCTGAAAGAAAAAAAAAAAAGAAGCTGTCCATCAAGAATTCTATATCCAGCAAAACTGCCCTTCAAAAATGAGGGCAAAATTAAGACATTCTCAGATTAATAAAAGATGAGAGAGTGAGACACCAACAGACCTACCCTATAAGAAATGCTAAAGGGAGTCCTTGAGGTTAAAATGAAAAGATATTAGACAGTAACTCAAAGCCATTGTTGTTGTGTGCCTTTGAGTCGATTTAGACTCATAGTGAACCTATACGACAGAGTTAGAACTACCCCATAGGGTTTTGACCTTTTGATCAGCAGCCTGAGCTCTTAACCACTTTGCCACCAGGGCTCCACTCAAAGCCATATGGGGAAATAAAGATGTACATACTCAAAATTTCCCCATACTCAAAGCTATATGGGGAAATAAAGACCTACAGTAATTTCATCAGAAAATATAAAGGCCAGTTCTACTGCATTTTTGGTTTGTAACTCTACTTGTTATATTCCACATGATTTAGAAGGAAGATGCACAAAAAGTAATTAAAAATTTAAGTTAGTGAGTACACAATGTATAAAGATATAATCTGTGACAACAGCAACAATAAGGGTGGTGGGGAGCTGTCTAGGAACAGAATTTTTTTGTATGCTATTGAAATTAGTATCCATGATCGTTAAGGTTGTGTGTCAACTTGGCTGGGCCATGATTCTCAGTGATTTGGCAGTTATGATGTAGTTTGGCAGTCGTATAATGATGTGATCACTTCTATGATGAGATCTGCTATAATGTGATCACCTTCATGATGGGATCGGCTGTGAGTAGCCAATCAATTGAAAGGGAGTTTCCTTGGGGGTGTGGCCTGCATCCAATATAGGTAGACTTTCTGGCAAGGCTCGTGGGCTTTTGCTCGCTCTGGATCCTGCAGCTGGCTCCTGTTCATCTGACCTCTGGTTCTTGGGACTGAACTAGCAGCTTACCTGCTGTCTGGCCTACTGACCTTGGGATTCATTGGTCTCCGCAGCCTGTGAGCCAAGAGAAGCCTCCAGTATGACCCACGGACTTGAGACTTTCCAGTTTCTACAACTGTGTGAGCCATTTTCTTGATATAAATCTCTCTGTATATATTTATATGCTTTACTGGTTTTGCTTCTCTAGAGAACCCAGCCTAAGACAGTATTAATTTAAACTAAATTGTTATAAATTTAGGACTGTTAGTAACCACAAAGAAAATATCTAAAAAATATAAACAAAAGGAAGGAAAAGGAAACAAAAGGGTTCACTTCAGAAAATCAACTAAACACAAAAGAAGACAGTACTGGAGGAAATAAGACAAAAAAAAGGTATAAGACACAGAAAACAAATAGCAAAATGATAGAACCAAGTCCTTCATTGCTGGTAATTACCTTAAATAGAAATGGATTAAACTTTCCCAATCCAAAGGTACAGAGTGGCAGAATGGATTAAAAAAAAAAAACATGATCTACCTATATGCTGTCTATAAGAGACTTACTTTTGATCCAAAGGCACAGACAGGTTGAAAGTGAAAGGATAGAAAAAATATTCTGTGCAAAAAATAATAAAAAGAAACCTGGGATGGCTATATGAAAATAGAAGTCGTAATCAACTCGATAGCAAAGGGCTTGTTTTTTTTTTTTGATTTTTAAGTAAAAAACTGTTAAAAGAGATAAAGGAGGACATTATATAATGATAAAAGGGTCAAATCATTAGAAAGATATAACAATTATGAATACATATACACTTTACAACAGAGCCCCAAAATACACGTAGCAAACATTGACAGAATTAAAGGGAGAAATAAACAGTTCTACAATAATAATTGGATACTTCAATACACTACATTCACTAATGGATAGAACTTCAAGCAGAATGTCAATAAGAAAACAGAGGACTATAACAATAATATAAAGCAACTAGGCGTAACTGACATCTATACAACACTTCACCCAACAATAGCAGAATACATATTCTTGTCTAGTGCACATGGATTATTCTCAAGGATAGCCCATATGTTAGGTCACAAAACAAGTCTGAATAAATTAAAAAGGTTGAGATCATATGAAGTATCTTCTCCAACCACAATAGAATAAAACTAGAAATCAATAACGGAAGGAAAACTGGAAAATTTGCAAACATGTGGAAATAAGGCAACACAGTAATAAACAACTAATGGATCAAAGAAGAAATCACAAGGGAAATTAGAAAACAGAGATTAATGAAAATGAAAATATAACACAGCAAAACTTACGGGATGCAGCGAAGGCACTGCTCAGAGGTAAATTTTTAGCTGATAAATGCCTATATTAAAAAAAAAAAGAAGAAGATAGATAGCTTGACACTTTGGAGCGGGGAGGCGGGAGGGGGGGCGGGGTTGGACTAGAAAAGGAAGAGCAAACTAAGCCCAAAGCTAGCAGAAGGAAGAAAAAAACAATAGAGCAGAGATAAATGAAATAGATTAGAAAAACAATAGAATCAACAAAACCAAAAGTTGATTCTTTGAGGTCAATAAAATTGACAAACCTTTAGCTAGACTGAAAAAGAGAGAGAGAAAACACAAATCACTAAAATCAGAAATGAATGTGGGGACATTATTACTGATTCTACAGAAATTTAAAAAAAATTACAAGGCATATAAAGAAACAGGAAAGGATGGCCCATCCAGAAATAAAAAGGATTATAAGAGAATACTATGAACCACTGTATGTCAACAAACTAGATAATCTAGGTGAAATGGACAAATTTCTAGAAACACATAAATTACCTAAATTGATTCGAGAACAAACAGATAATCTCACTATACCTATAACAACTGACAAGACTGAATCAGTAATAAAAAACTTCCCAATAAAGAAAAATCCAGGACTAGATAGGTTCACTGGTGAATTCTACCAAACATTTAAAGAAGAATTAACACCAAACCATCTCAAACTCTTCTGAAACACAGAAAAGGAAAGAACACTTTCTAACTCATTCTATGAGGCCAGCATTATCCTGATAGCAAAGCCAGATAACGACACTACAAGAAAAGAAAACTACAGACCAATATCCCTTATAAGATGCAAACATTCTCAACAAAATACTGACAAACCCAATCCAAACATATTAATAGAATTATACATCATGACCAAATGGGAATTATCCCTGGAATGTAAGGGTGGTTCAACATAAGAAAATCAATATACCACATTAATAAAATGAAAGAAAAAACACATAATTATCTCAAGTGATGAAAAAAGGCATCTGACAAAATCCAACACCCTTTCACAATAAAAACACTCAACTAGGAATAGAAAGGATATTCCTTAGCACGATAAATGGCATTTATGAAAAACCCACAGCTAACACCATACACAATGGAAAAAGACTGAAAGCTTTCTCCATAAAATCTAGAATAAGACATGGATGCTCGTTTGTTGAGTCTGAAAAAACCCAACACCGCACTGATGTTCCAGCATTTCCCACTGTGTGCCAGGTGGCGTCTCATTTCCCATATGGAATTCTGTCAAATAGCACCTTCCTGACATATAACTGGTAACAAGCCAGGCCAGTTCTTCAAAAGTCCCAAGAGGGAGAGTGAGACCAGGGGAGCCAGCAGGACCTGACTGCGTGGAGGGGTCAGGCAAGAGCAAACCAGAGGCGGGCTGCTCGGCGGCACACAGCCAGAACCCAGAAGCCCACCCAATGCGCCTGCCCACACAGCCTTCCCTGGGTCCCCCCACCATAGTCACCCGTGCCGCTTGCTATGTCTGGTGCTTTTCCTCCACAGTCACCCTACACGTTTCAGCATAAAAGATGCCTCTCGGAGCCCCAGCAGCACCTGCCCTACCGGGCACCTGTTATTCTCTGCTTGCTCTGTTTCTCACTTCATAATATGTATGCCCCTGCTTAGGCTGTAGGTCTGGAGGAGGAATACGGTTCCCCCAGTGTCACCTAGGGAGCGAGGAGTGATGGGAGGAATCACAATATGCTGCATCCCTCCCAAGTGCTAAATGCCCACAGAGGAGGTCTGGGGGAGCCCTGGGAGCCCTTGGCCCTGCGGCACGTCTATTAAGATGCTCCGCTATCTGCTTTTTAGAAAGAGCTGGAGGTGGGCTATCTGCACCCCCATGGAGCAGAGGTGTGAAGATAGTTCGGGTAGTGGCACTTGAGGGCTAGTCCAGGGCAGGGGGACTTCGAGGAGGCCTCTACAGTCTGCAGCCAGAGGAACGAGGCCAGGCCAGTGCAGTCTAGGGCAGCAAGGAAGCAGAGGGCCCAGGGCACGGGAGGACAGAGAAAGCAGTGGAGGAGAATCAGGCACCGGGCAGGGAGAGGCCTCAGGCAGGATCTCACACAGGAGGACCAGTGGGCTTGCTGACCCTCATCCTTATCCCCCACACATGCCTATGCCTGGGGTCCTGCTCTCGAGCCCTTCCCTCTCTGGCCCTCCTTGCTGTCCCTGCCTCCTGCCCAAGTTTCCACTCTCCCATCCCCCTAGTCACTGCTACCCAAGTGAGACCTTCTCCAAAGCATAATCCGCTGCCTCCAGTCTGCTCAGCAGCCTTCAAAGGCCCCCACCTAGCTGGGAAGAAGACTTCCTCCCTCGTCAGCTAGCTCTAGCAGCCCCTTACCCGGTGGGTCTTGCTGTAAGTGTAGAGGAAGGCCAGCCGGTAGAGGCTCTTGTAGTGCTGGGGAAAGCGGCTGAGGCACAGGCGGAAGGAGGCGATGCACTGCTCCGTGAGGAACTGGCGCTGCTCCTCTGCGCTGGCCGGCAGCCCCTGTGGGAAGGCTGCCGGCTCCCCCATGGGATCCCCTCTCCTCCTGGCCTCCCATGGGGAGGCAGCTGACACTGCAGGCTTGGTGGGGTGGCAGGCAGAGGATAGGGGCTCTGCAGCAGGCCTCTGGCCACCCTGCTCTGCTGCCCGGAAGCCCTCCATGCTCTCTAAGGACTCTTCGGTTTTTCCTGCAGTTGAGAAGAAGAAAAAGGTCATCTTGGTTCAGGACCTGCCACACAGCAGCCCACCACTGGTGACCACACAGTGGTCAGCATCCCTGCTGAATGGGCATTGGACCCCACACCTGTGAGGTGGGGCAGCATCTCTGCTGGAAGCAGCAGAAGGGCCAGAGGGGCTCAGAGGCTGTGGTGAGCAGCGCTGTGGGCCAGGCCCTTGTGCTCCCCCACCAGGGTCCAGGGGCTGTCTCACCCCCAGCTGCGAAGGTACAAGGAGAGCAGCCCACAAAGGGCAAGTGTGGCCACCACCACTCTAGAAGGCACGTGTGAATGGGAAGACCCGGGCCCCACCTGCCCCAGGGCTGATGGCTGTGTGGGCTGATGGCTCCCACGCCTCCCCGGCAGCACACTCATCCCCAGGGACCGTAGAGCCGGGCAGCATGGGAAGGCCAGGCTGGGAAGCAGGAGGCTAGAGGTGGCCCAAGACCATGGATAGTGGGCTGTGGTGATCCCGGGCTTGTCTCTGAAGCACAAGCTCCTTGGCTACAGAAGGGGGAGACTGTGTGGCCCAGGAGGAAAAGAGTGAGGGCAAGCCCCACCACACCCTCAGTCTCTCTCCACAGTAGCAGCAGCTAGCAGACCAGGAGAAATCCTGTGCAGACATCAGGGGTGCATCAACCTACCCACCACCCCTCTACTCACTGAGAGAAAATCTGAAGAGTAATCCTGTGCTCCCCTTGGCTGCCAACATAGAGCCAAGCTCTCAGCAGGGCCCGCAAAATCACCTGCCACCAGCCCTGCCATCCTCCCAGCTCCCCTCCTGGCCTGGTGCCCTGTGACTAGCCACTTGGAGTGTCCCCTGTGGGCTCCCCCCTCTATGCCGCTCCTCCTCCTGGACTCCCTGCCCTCCCACCCTATCCCTCCTGATATGCCTCAAGAGTCCCTCCTTTTCTAAGCCTACCGCCTCCAGGCCCCTGCCCTCCAGGCTGTGTTTATCACAGGGTTTCCATGACTCCACCCCAGGGAACAGGGACTGGCCTTCCCCGCATGTGAAGCTTGATGGAAGGAAGGAAGGAATAACAGAAGGTCACATCTGACTGCAGCACTCTGCTCTCCTCTCATGCAGCCTGACCAGTGACAGGCATGCAGCTCATAGGGTACACTACCGCCTGGCTCACAAACATACCAAGCTTCTAGTGTGTTCAAAGCAAAGGCACATTCAAAATGTGGCTCAGCAAACACCATCTGACCAGTGACTCTGGCCAGCCATGCATTGGGCATGGGGGACAGAGACCCTGGATGAAGATCAAACAAGGCACTGAGTACCAGGAGACAGACATACGAACACATTGTTCATGGAAAGCAGGTATGGGGACAAGAAGCAATTCCAAGAGCTGAAGATGGATGCGGAACACACTAAAAGACAAAGAGCAACCCCAGAAAGAGTTAGAAACTTGGGTGCTCAGGGCCTGGGTGGCCTGCAGAGGCCCAAGAGAGATGGGCCTCCCCAAAGCCTTGAGTGACCGTACAGGACTGCCAACACTGACTGCTGAGTGGGCCTCGCAGGTCACCACACCCTCCATTTAGGCCTGGGTGGAAGGAGGGGTAGGCTGCAAACCAGTCCCCACTGTGTGTCCTGTCCAGGAGGGCCCATGAGAAGCCTGGCTATGTGAAGGTGGGAAGACCCCCTCCATCGCGAGGACTGGCTGCAGCATGGTGCAGAGTGAGCGGAGCAGCAGCCACTGGGCACCCCCCCATGTTGGGGGCACAGTGGAGTGGCTGCATCCAGTGAGCTTCCTGAAAACTGGGGGATCTGTCAGAACAAATAGGGCACAGATCCGCCTCTGAGGAACCTGTGACCGCAGGAGGCACAGGTCCTGAGTGCCTCTGACAGCTGAGAGGTTGACTAACTCTGCCCAGCAGCGACCACAAGTCTCCCTCTCTTGACTTCTGAAATCCTCTCACTCAAACCCGACTGCCTGAGCCCAGAGAGGATGTCCCCACAAAGGGCAGACAAGCAGGTTGGGTAGAGCAGGGCCCCTGGGGCCGCCTGTACACCCTTCACCCCTTGCCCTGCCCTGAGCTGCTCACAGGCCTTGACTTGATGGGGTCTGCTCTGGGTAAGGAGTCCCTGAGTTGGACAGGGGCAGCTTGGCCACAGTGTGGTAGTCCCAGGATGAGGACGCCCAGCTGGCAGACACAGCCAGGCCAGGAGGCTGGAGGTTAGGCCCTGGTCCACTGCACGGACCCCACAGGTAGACAACTGCTCTGAGTTTTACCTCTCTGAGCTTAACAGAGCAGGGATGTGGCCGGGGGAGCAGAGAATTGGCACGGGACAATGAAAGGCTTGTGTTAGGAGGTGGAATGGTGGGTGATGTTTTTTTCTATTAAACAAATAAATTTTGTTTGTACATGTTTTTTGAAGCCCTGACCCCTGCTGCAGCCACCTGGGAGCTTCTCTGCTGGGGGCCAAGGGTAGACAGAGTGGCAGGGAAACGACATCTGGTGAAGCCGAAGAAGGGGAAGCAGGACAAGGCATGCTTGTAGGACCCAGAGCGGCACCTGTGGACGTGCCTGACCAGGCAGGCCAGGCGTTGCAGGGGGAGCACGGTCCGCCTCAGCCACCTTGGACCACAGCAGCATGGCGAGCTGTCAGAGCCCAGCTGAGACCAGGACTCTGTCCCTGTTGCCTGACACTTGGGAAGAAGTGTGTGACATTGACCCTGGGTGATGCAGGCGGCAGCAAGGTGCCCAAGGGTGCAAGAAGCAGGATCTGCTGAAGCGGTGTGGAAGCACAGGAAGGGCACACACCACTGCACCAACTTATGGTGGCACAGTGTTAGCAGTGTCAGCCCCCGGCTCTCTGCAGGAAGGCCAGGAGCTGCTGCATCCTAGAGCTGTGGTGGCCGGGGCTGCCACCCACTGGGAACCCAGGGTGTGTGGTGGAGAGCAGAGACAGCCGCTGGTCAAGACCAGCTATGGGCTCCTCTAAGCTGCCTGCTGGGCACTGACTCAGGCAGATCCCTACTGCACCTAGGAAGTCCATCCACTTCTCTCTGTGGTACCAGGACTGGGCTCAAAGGGAGGATGTGCCAGGTGAAGCAAGAGGCTTTACTCCAGGCTCCCCAGTTCCTGACAGGCTCCTTCGTTCCCCACCTTTGTTGACCAGTGGCGAGCCCACACACTGCTCACCAATGGGTTGGAATGGAAGGATGCTCCTCATGTGTCTGGAAGCCCCAGCAAGGCTGGCTGAGCCAGAGGCCGGAGGTGGCTGCTCTTGGCTTAACCGTCTCCATCACATAGGCACCCCCAGCCAGCCTGAGGGTAGAGAGAGGCTTGCTGATGTCCTACTGCAAGCAGCTCTAATGCACTCAGTTAAGTCTTCCTACCTCTTTCCTCTGTGGCCCCCTGCAGGTCTTTACTGGTCGGTCCTGCCTGGGAACTGGGAGTGGGCAACCTCTTCTCAGTGGCGTAGGACTTTCGGGAGCCCTCCATTGAGCTGGTAGGCTCGTTCAAGAAGTCCTGTGTTGAGCTGGAGTCTGAGAGCGCCACAGCCATGCTGTCCTGGCTGCGTTCTAAACAGAGAAGAAGGGAGAGAGGGTGGAGGCGTAAATTCACACCCCTCCCATGTGGAGGTGCCCCCAGGGCTTGTCTCCTGCTTGTGGATGGGACCCTCACAGAGGAGCAGCCTGGGCACAGCTGTTCTGATACTGCAGAGCTGGCTCCGTCTGGAGGCCACCAAGCCACTCAGTAAACGTGTCCATCTCCTTCTTCTCCCTCCAACCACCCCGCCCCCACCCCCACAGTGGTTCTCTAGTAAAGTTTAACAACTGCTTTCTGGGGGAAAAGCCCTCATTGTAGCCTTTGCTGATTTTAGTGGCATAGATACTCCCACCATGGCCAACTGCAAGCTACCAACATGGTGTCACTGAGCTGGAACTGAGATGCACAGTAGCCACCATCACACAGCATTTCTACTGTACAATAACAATAAACATAAATAACTGGAAGGAAAAAAAAAAAAGTTGTCGTGGAGTCAACTCCAATTCATGGCAACCCCAAGTGCATCAGAGTAGAACTGTGCTCCACGGGGTTTTCAATGGCTGGTTTTTCAGAAGTAGATTGCCAGGCCTTTCTTCTGAGAAGCCTCTTGGTGGGTCTGAACCACCAACCTTCGGATTAGTAGTTCAGTGCTTAGCTGTTTGCGCCACCTAGGAACTCCTTAAATAACTGAAGCAGGTAAGAATGCAGGAAAAATGTTTAACCAGTTGGTCTCAAATGAGAGCACAGAACCCCTCCCTGGGAGTCACAGACACAAGGGGAGCTCATACTCACTCACTGGCTCCTCTCCTCCATCTTCTACCAGGTGCTCATGAGAAAGTTTAGGGTGGGGCAGGGTGGGGGACTGGGGAAAACCTTTCCTGGGGGTGCAGGCCTGGATGAGGAGAGTAGTCACTGCTGTGGGAAAGTCCTGAAGCCCTGCTTGAACCTTTCTTCCAGTAAGGAACAAAAGCCTTAAGCCATTGGGGGAAGGGCAGCAAACCAAGTCGCCTCCAGGGCACAGGTGAAGATCCCTTGAAGCTGGGGGAAGGGAAAAGGAAGAGAGCCTCCTTCTACCCTGGAGGAGCAGGAACCCATCCTGGGCCTAAAAATGTATGTCTCCTACCATTGAGGGAAGCCCCACCCCTGACATGAAGAGGCACAGAGCCTGTCCAAGACTGAGACCGAACCAAGGTATAAGAGAACCAGCTCTGCCCCCTACCCAGGCTAGCAGGAGAGAGGCAAGAGCATGGGGAGAGATCCTCCCTGCAGTGACACAAAAAGCCTAAAGCTGAAGGTGGAACTGGGACACTGAGGGCAAACCTTCTGGCAAATCAGCTTCCACTCTAAGCACAAGATAACACTAGAGGAATTTGAAGCCAGTAGTGTACTGAAGAAACCCTGGTGGCACAGTGGTTAAGAGCTATGGCTGCTAACCAAAAGATGGGCAGTTCCATCTACCAGGCGCTCCTTGGAAACCATATAGGGCAGTTCTACTCTGTCCCATAGGGTTGCTATGAGTTGGAATCGACTCGATGGCAACAGGTTTTTTTTTTAGTGTACTGAAGGTAGCCATAGCAACAACAAAACCCAAACCCACCTCAACTTCTGATTAGAGTAACTCAACTTCCTGTACTAACAGCCTAAAAGCAGAAGAGGGAAGCCCATATCAAGCATAAAAATTATCTACTTCAGTCTCTTCTGTTCTACACCTGATATCTGCTATTCAATTAAAAAAATAAGACACACTCAAGTGAAGAAAAGGGGGGGAGGGAAGCTAATTGTCAAGAGACAAAACAGTCAACAAAACTAGATTCAGAGATGACACAGATGTTGGAACTATCTGATGGGGATTTAAAATAACTATGATTACCATAATGACTATGATTAATATAGTTAAGGCTTTAGTGGAAAAAGTAGACAACATTCAGGAACAGATGGGAAATTTCAGGAGAGAGATGGAAACTGTAAGCAAGTCAAACGGAAATGCTAGAAATTATAATTAAAAAAAAAACTTAAGAGATGAAGAATGCTTTTGTCAGGCTTCTCAGTAGATCTGACACAGCTGAGAGGGAAAAAAATAAAAACTTGAAAATAGGTCAGTAGAAATAATCTAATTTGAGAGGAAAAGACTGAAAAACAGACAAATAAAACAAACACAGAGAACAGAGCATTCAAGAGCACCAAATGATCTTACATACTAATTGGAATCCCAGAAGGAGATAAATACGATGGAAAAGACTGAGAATTTTCAAAAAATAATGAAAGACATCAAATCACCAAGAAACTCAGAGAATATCAAGCAGGATAAAGACCCCTCTACTTCTGGAGCCCTGGTGGCATAGTGGTTATGAGCTCAGCTGCTAACCAAAAGGTCAGCAATTCAAATCTACCAGCCACTCCTTGGAAACCCTATGGGGCAGTACTACTCTGTGCTATAGGGTCACTATGAGTCAGAATCAACTGGACTCGACAGCACCTAACAACAACAACATTACTTCTCATCAGAAACTATTCAAGTCAGATGACATCTCTAAAATGCCAAAAGAGAAAAAAAAGTCAACCCAGAATTTTATGTCCAGTGAAAATCTCTCTCGAAAAATGGTGAAGACTTTTTCAGACAAACAATAACTGAGAGAATTCATTACCAGCATATCTATTTATAAGAAATGTTAAATGAAGTTCTTTAGGTAGAAAGCATATGATACCAGACAGAAACTTGGATCTACATTCCCCGGAAGTGGTTAAAGTAATGGTAAATATCTTTTTTTTTGTTTTTAATTGCTCTAAGCTATTACTGACTGTCTAAAGCAAAAATAGCAGCACTGTATTATGGCTTTATAGCACATGTAAAAATGAGATGAATGACAAGAATACAAAAAGATGGGAGGTTCTTACGCTACATGTGAAGTAGTATAATATTATCTGAAGGTAGACTGTGATTAATTAATGATGTATTTTGTAAATCCTAGGGCACCACTACATTCTTAAAGAAAGAAGCATAAATAGACCAACAGTGGAGAAAAGAATGGAACCATAAAAAACAAAAATATATTTTGTCTTGAACTTTGTGTAGCTAAAGTTAAAACTCAATGAACTAGCAATCAAGAGAGCTAAGTCCACGTTCCTCTTGCGCCATTCACTACCTGTGTGACTTTGGGCAAGTTTAAGTCCCTTCCCCACCTTTAAATCGCAGCCACATCCATCTGAGAGAGGTCTATTTCACAATAGCTTCTGGAGACACAGGGAGCAAAGCAGATAGAGTCCCCAGGCACCCCAACTCTTTGCTCAGCTCCTTAAAAACCGAGTATGGAATGATGCAGTAGTGTCCACCAGGCAATCGCGGGAACCCACTGGGAGGGCAGACATGAGTTGCTTGGTGGGCAAATAAACTTGCTTCTCTGGAGAAGTTATTTTAGCAAAATTCAAGGCCTGGACTCTGACAGATCCAGCCTACCTGAGTTCAAATCCTGCTCTGTCACTTACTAGCTCCGAGAACCTGTGCCAACACCAGCATCTGTTCACACTTCATTATTGTCATATGAGAAATCCTGATAACACAAGTGCCCACTTCATAGTATTGTTATGAGAATTAAATACGTTAACACACGGATAGTGCTTGAAACAGTGCCTGACACACAATAAGTGTTGCTCAATTATCATAATTATTTCAGAGAACTTGGACTTGTTTCATCTGTGATGTCTCAAACTTTACTTGTTCTGGATGGGCGGCACCACACTGATGGGTGACCACTCCTTAAATACTGACACACCAGGGACGTCAAAGCAGGCCCCGCGGCAGAGAGACACCCAGAGTTGGGCCTGTGCTTCCCAAGGTGGCGCTGTCGCTTCGACCTCTTCATCCACATCTGATCACAGACTGGGGCTTGGGGACAGTGGCATGCATGCCATGTCAGCCTGCCACAGCCCTTCCTTCATGGCTGCCTTTGTGATGCCCTCTGCCCAGTGACTGGTGGGCCAGCATGGTACCTCTCCAGCAGCATCAGCTGAGTTGACAGAGCAAGGACACACTGGGACTTCAGACATGTGAGAGCCCCTGGCGAACACCCCAATGCCATGTCTCATTAATGGGGGAGAAGGGACCTGGCAGAACCAGGTCACCTTTTTGCAAGGGTGAACGCTTATCCCTGATGTCAAGGTCAGATCCTAAGGCTCCATAAGCACTCAGGGGGTTACAGGCAGGCCTCTGCCCTCATGAGAAGTCCTTAGTATGGGGGTCAGCTCTCCAGACAATTGGCAGGGCAGCCCACTCATCATCTGTGTGGAAAGGTGGGTGGTGGCAAAGGAGGCCCTTGGCTTCAAAGGCCACAGAGGGTCACTGCAGCAGCCCTGGACCCAGATGTCCCGGACATGCCACTGAGGGGCTCGGTAACCTTAGGCAGATGATTCCACTGCTCTGGGCCTCCAATGTCACACTTTTCAACAAAGGCTCCATGACTGTCACTGCTCTCCTGTGGCACACACCCAGGGTCCCCGTGAATGAGGGCCCAGTGGCCCAGCCAGCTCTGCAGCACTCACTCTGACACTGAGGATACCAGGGGCTCGGGCAACACTCCTGAGCCCTCAGACTTAGAAAGATGCAGGCCATGTGCCTGCAGTGTAAGAAGCTCCCAAGAGGCAGGCTATGTGCACTCTCCCAGTGACATCACTGCATGCTGTGCAGGCACCCTGGAAGCAGGCCTAGCTGGTACAATGTCCCGAGTGCTGGCACGTCATCTCACAGCTCACAGCTGCTGGGTGTCTGGCCTAAAAGAACAACTGATTTGGTGAAATCCCAGTTGTGATCTTTACAAAAACCAAGGCTTGGCTTAAGTAAATGGTACTTTCTCACAACGTGCACACATCCTCCCAATGCAGCACTGGTGGAAGGGGGCCAGCCTCAATAAGAATGGAGTGAGCAAGGAAGGGCTGCCCTCTGCGCTCCTGGGCACCTGCCCACTGGTCAACAACCACTGGCTGAGCAGCGACTTTGCGGAGCATCTTTTAAAATAACAGCAGCAGCAAGAAAAGCAGGGCCCATGCAAGCAGAGAACTGAGAAGAGAGGATCCAACTCCCCCAGGGTCTCCCTGAACATCTGGGCATGCCTCAAGGCCCAGACAGGCCTCTTCCCACACTGCAAGTCAGGACTGCTGGGCCTCTGGAAGGTGAGAACAGACACCTGCATCACCTGAGCAGCCCTATGGCAATTCTGCACAAGCCCTCACCCCAGGTGTGACCAAGGGCACCTAATGGGTCCGAGGAAGTCACTACTCATGGGGCCAGTACCAACAATGGCTCAGGAGGGAAGTGAAAGGGGTCGTGGTCCTGGCCCCTCGGCCCTGCTCCTCCTCCTCCTGGACGAGGATGGTGACCCTCGAGTCCTGCCCCACCCCCTCCTAGACGAGGACAGTGCCCCCCAGCCCCCCTCCACCCTCTCCTGCATGAGGATGGTGCCCCCCTCAGCCCCTCCCTGCCCCCTCCTGGACAGCTGACCAGCTTGGGCTTGCGCACTATGGGCCTCCATCACCATACACGAGCCCTCATGCTGCTAACGTGCCCTAGTAAAAGGGATGTGGGGAGCCAGGAGTGGGGGAGGTTCTGGCTTGGGGAACACAAGGCCTAGCTCCAGTCCACCTCTGTGAAGCCATGGTGGGGGTCCCAGTCCTCATCTGGGATCCTGCAGGCCCAGGGGTCCAGATGGGCTGGCGTACAATTTTGTGTAGGGTTCACGTGTGCCTAATGCCTGGGCACATGGGACCCCATGGGTACCAGTCAGTGCCGAGCGCTCAGAGAAAGACCCAGTCAGTCCACGACGCCTCACAGGCAGTGTCTGCCGGGCCTGGTGAAGGAGGGCCAGGCAAGGGGCTGGGCTGCGCTGGCCATCCGCCCTCAGCCACCAGCCTGGAGATCCAGGGGGTGGGGTTTTCCCAGGCTCCCGGGACTGAGAGAGACAGAACCTTCTGTGCAGAAGAACCAGCCTCAGCTGACCCCACACAGCAGTGCCCAAACTCCCAGGGAAACATGCACATTGACTGGGATCCCTGGACGGCCCCAGGAGGCTCCTTGCCTCCAGGCTCAAGAGTGGAGAGGGGTCCCTGTGAGGAACTGCCTAACAGGCAACAAGAAACAAGAGTGGCCACAAGGGAGAGGCTCCTAGCTGGCCCCGGCTCTTCTTTTTGAATGTTCTTTTAAAAATCTGCCCACATAAAACCCGTTGACACTAACTAACATTGGTGGCAAGATTATAAATATTTCACTCTCTTGTTAGTCTTAGGAACACCTCACGTCTGTGCATGTGGGCTCCTCCGGCCCTTCCTCTTGGCCTCTGCCAGCAGCTGCTGTTGAAGCCTGTCTGCTCCAAAGCACTGTACCCTCCACTCCCAGGAGAGCCTGGGATGCAGACAGAGGACTCTGGCTTGGCAACAGGAAGGCCCCTGTCTCCAAGTCTCTCCTTTGTAAAGTCTGACTCCCTTCAAATCTCTCAAGCCTTCTCAGGATTTCCTCCCCAGCCTGAAAGAGCTCTTCAGTGACAAGAGGTAGGTCCCTGGTGGGTTTTTAGGACATGTAGGGGTGCTATCAAAAACTGTAGCTACCCTGACTAGTAAACTCAGAAAGGATCACAAACGTCCTGCCAGTCAAAACACAGTGGGCCTCTACTAAGAATAAACTTGGGTGGAATCAATATATTGAGAAACCTTTCACCTGGACAGAGTCTGCACCATTGGCCTCTCCTGGCCAACATGGAGAGACAGGGCCAGCTGCGAGCAGACGTTAGGTGTGTGCGATGGATGCCCACCTGCAGGCCAGGAGACTGGTATAGACACGGAGGAGAGACACCGTGGGCCCAGGAGAGAGGCACACACCCAAGAGGCAGCAGGTGGGTGGACTCAGGGTTATCCTCACCAGAGTCCCTTCTCTACTTGAGCTCATGAGTGAGGGCTGCCCAGGTAGATCTACTGTGCTCAGACAGGGGTACTGCCCTGCTTAGAGCCCAACATCACTGTGCACACTCGCTGCACACACTCAGCATACACTCACTGAACACTGCTCACTCATTGCTCACGCTCATTGAGCACCACTCTGCTCCCCCAGACAGGCAAGGCTTTCAACGTCCTCCTCCCCAGGGGCAGGCAGGTGGCCCCTTCTGACACAAATGTCAAGGGAAAGAAGCAGCTGTCAGGTGAGAAGCGGTGCCCACTGCTCTCTGGTGAGGTCGCTAGGAAGGCTCGTCACACAAAGGATGGCTGGGAGAATGTGCCTTACTTAGAACCAAAACAGAGATATCGTGACCATGCCACTCTATGTCCACAGGTAGGAGCACCTCCTGTTGGGCCCAGCTGGTGTCCCAAGCTCTCCCCTGAAGTTTCTCTCCAACCAACCTGATCACCTCAGTGCCTTCTATGTCTTTGCTCTCATTGTCCCTCACCTCAACTGGTCCTGCAAGCCTCACTCTGGAGGCCACCTCCTGTAGGAAGTCCTCCCAACGTACCAAAGCCCATGCTTGCTCCCTCCTCCAGCTCATGTTCACCCCTCTGGGTACCAAGCACTGTGCGACACCTAGGGACCCACCAATCCAGCCTGGCCGGCAGCACCCTCATCTTTGCTCCCCCATGGCAGCCTCTTCCACATGTGGCACACAGCAGGTACTCAATAAACGCCATGTTCAGCCATGGCCTGAAGAGGTTTTAGAAAGTTAAGAATGCAAGAGGTGGGGAACAAAGAGGTGCCTGGTCTGCCGCTGACAGACAGCCCCTCCCCAACCCTAGCAGCCAGCCCTCAGCCTGGGGACCAAGAGGAAAGCCTGCTCCACGCAGTCTTCCTACTTTGAATAGGTCTGTTTGCAAGCACAGTTTTCCTGCTCTGAATGGTGCTCTCCCCTCGGCTCCACGAAGGGAAGCTGGGTGGCAGGAACCACTGGGCAGTGCTCCTCCACAGCCTGAATACCACCAACCACAGACTGGCTCAGACACTGCACACTTTACATTTTCACAAAACATCTGTCCAAGCAAAGAGAATCTGGTATCTCAGAGCCTGCCAGTGTGAGTGAGTGAGTGTGTGTGTGTGTACATGCAAGAAAGAGCAAAGCAACAGAAATACAGGAATAAGACACCGATAAGACAGCAGACCAGGCACCTCTTTGTTCCCCCTTCTTGCATTCTTAACTTTTTAAAACCTCTTCAGGCCATGGCTGAACATGGCATTTATTGAGTACCTGCTGTCTGCCACATGTGGAAGAGAGTGCCGTGGGGGAGCAAAGATGAGGGTGCTGCTGGCCAGGAAGTGGCCAGCAGGGAGAGGCCACCTGCTGAATTGGTTGGTCAGAACTGGGAAGACAGGTAGTCGGCATAAGCCAAGCACAGCGACACACACTCTGCAAACCACAGGCCAGCGGATTCTGCAGGACCCCTCGTCCTGGGAGGCAGGGAGCCAGACTGCGGGCCGAGCATGCATCTGGGCTGTCCCAGAAGCGAGCCGTGACAGGTGCAAGCAGGAAGACAGCCTGGAGGACAGAGTGGCTCAGGGTTAGGGGCAGCACGGGCAATATTGGTGGAGGGGTGTGAGGGGCAGGCAAGGATGAGCACAGACAGACATGGCACAGTGACAGACAATGATGGCATGGTGGCAGGTTGGGGAGGATGGCACATGCATCCTAAAGGCCCAGAGGCCACACTTGCATCAGTGACAATGAAAGCATGGTGGCAGGTGGGGGAGGATGGTGTGCAGTCCCAAAAGGCTACCAGCCCCACTGCCCACTTCCTGGCCCCTGCTGGTTCCCTCTGATACCTGCAGGCCTCCCCAATCCCTCCAAGAGGCTTGGCCGGTCTCTTCGAGGTCAACCCCTCCTACCTGATGCAACCCTGGCTGCTGCTCCCCCAGCAGCAGGGACAAGGACTGTCCCATAGACCTGCCCAGCACTCAGGCTGTATAACTGGCTGACGAAGGCCCACCTCTTCCTCTCAAGCAGGGGCCTGCAGCAGGGCCCAGGGCTGACTGACACCTGGAAGGGCTCAACTCCAGACTGACCACATGGCAAGGCCTGCCCTCTGCAGCCTTTTCTGGCTCTGGCATGCTGAGGCAATATGGAGCATGACAAACAGCAAGGACCTTGGTCAGTCCCCCAGAGCTGCTATGGACACATCCCTAAGGCCACGGAGCCAGGCCGGGTTGTGGACCCACCCACAAGCTTCCTACTCTAGTGTGGGTGGGTCAGAGGGAATCTGGGTCCTACTAAGGCCCTGCCCCTGCCCCTGCCCCTGCAAAGCCCTCAGCAAAGGGAAGGGCATGCAGCTACATCTTCCTCAGGGCCGGCCAGCAGGCACAGGGCACGTTCCCGGTGCTAGCACCACCCTGGTCGGGGGGAGGGAGGCAGATTCACTCTTGGCTCCACGATGACTGGCCAGCAGCCCTAGCTGAGCACTCATGTGCCCTGGCTCCCTTCCTCACGTGTACAACAGGGACACGGCTGCCAAGTCTGCAGGGCAGATGTGGAGAGGAGAATGTGCTGCTCTCCTGCCGACACCCTGCCCAGAGCCCAGCCCAGAGCATGTACTTTGGTGTGGCAGGCCCAATCACACATGCACGCACACACGGTATGCGGTGGAGGGCACAGATTTTGCTCACAAACCTCCTCATGCTCTGCTGGAGCATGTGTGAACAGCAATCATAGGGAGGAAGCCTCTCAAGGTCACAGGGGACTCCCCAAGTTATTTTCTTCCTGGCCTGGAAGCCAAAATACTAAGGGCTTCAGCACCATGGGCAAGTTCCCTGAGATGGATAGAAGGAAAAATAAGGTGAGGATGAGCAGTGAGGCAAGGTGGCTTCCTCTCTCTGTCTCTGTCTCTCAGCTAGGCCAGAGGGTACCTCAGGTCAACTGTGGGCCCCTCCCGCTGCCCGAGAAGGGCTGGCTGTGACTGGGCTGGGGTAGAATCTCTGAGAATCTGAGGGCTGGTTCCAAGGACTTCTGACCAGAGTTGTGAATGGGAGGAAAGAAGCTTCCCACTCCAGTGTGGGTGGGTCAGAGGGAATCTAGGTCCTACTAAGCGGCTATTATCAAATGCCAAGTTACCTAAATATAACTGGAGATATTCTCCACACCTTTTCTAAATCTTACACCAAGTAAGTGTTGACTCTAGCTGATTTCTGTGTACGATGAAAAGGCATGCAGAAGTGGAGAGGCGGCCCTAACAGAGGGTTCTGCTGACAGTGCCTAAGGGACGCCCAGTGTCCAGCTCCCTGGCCCCTCATGAGGAGCCCTGTCCAAATGGGGGCACATGAGCATGTAACAGGCTCTGGGGAGGAGGACCAGAACGCAGCCCTCAGGAGATGGAGACAGGCCCAGAGGGCCCACACTCAGCCCACTCGGGGCTGCCTCAGAGCACGAGGGCTGGCCCCTCCTCCAGAGCAACACAAACAGCCACCTGGCCCTTCCTCTACAGCCTGCTGTGCCTGGTCCTCACTCAGCTCCACCAACAACCTGGGGAGGAACTACATCTAGGAAGGGGTTATGATGAGCAAGCACTGCATTTAATACTCATGCCATCCCACAAGGAAAAAACTAACCACGTTTTACAGAAAAGAGGGGTCCCTCACCCAAGCCTGCTGAGCATGTTAGGGATGGAGCTGGGCAGGAACTCAGATCCCCCAGCTCTAGGGCCTGTTCTGGGTTGTCTGCCCTGAGCAGGTTCCTAGGCTCTCCAAGCTGTTTCCTCACCTGCACCAGGGCTAGTGCACCTGCCACCCTCTCCCTGTGCTGGGCTGCAGCTGGAGTGACAGCTAATGTCCTCTCCTCCCACCACGGGAGACATGAAGCTGTTCTCTGAGGCTGAGCGGCAAGTGAAGGCGAGTGGGCACATGTCCTCCACCCTGGGCCTACCAGCCAGCACTCATCGGGCCACAGGAAGCAGGAGGAGAGGCAGGCACGGTGGGCCCTCGAGGCTACTGGCATGTCCCCTCCCACTAGCAAGCCGCTGCTTCAGCCTGGAATTGGGCCCTTCCCCGGGAACTTGTGTGGCTGCTGGCAGGGAGAGTCTCAACAGGAAAACACTCCTCTGCTCAAATACGGACAGGCCACAAGGTAGTCTAAGATCCTGACTGTTTTATGGCCAGCATGTTTTCCTGTTGCAGACAGACGCTTTTCTCTCGGAGGTGAGGAGGGTGATGGCTCTGAAAGCACCGTGCAACCTGCCTGGGCAGAGCCTGTGTGTGGCCAGTGCAGGGCTGCTGGCACCGGGGATGGGGCTGGGGCTGGGCTGAGGTGATCAAGGGGTCTGGGTGACTACATCACTGACAGGGATCATGTTGAAAACTTTAATAACATTCAAAACTTCACAGCCATTGCAACCTATTTGTAGGGCTCCCTCTACAAACTTCCAGAAGGAGTAACTGTTGTGTTGGCACAGTGCCAGCTGGGGCCCTCCTCAGCAGCACTCCCTGCAACATGCATGTGCCAACATGGGGACAACTGGCAATGGTGCCAGGCAGCAGCATAGCCACCATCTGAGGCGGACCTGCCTCCCTTCTCTGTGCCTGGAAGGCACCCACTTTGGGGAGGTATCACCGGTTTTGTGAGCAGAGAGAGCACAGCCCCCCATCCCGGGGCCTCAACTGGAGCCTGCAGGGCTGTGTGTGTGGGGTGCTAGTGCTCCCAGGTTAAGTGTGCATAGTGAGCAGCGGTATACAGCGTATGAGTGTATGTGTGTGTGCGGGGTGATACAGGCCTAGGAGTGCAAGGTGAGCAGGGGCATACGGTGTGGGGACAACTGAACAACATCCCTCTCTTCTGAAACTTAAGTGTCATGCTAAATCCTCACAGGAACGAATTCCCAGAGCAGGGCTGATTTCTAACGTTCTGTCTCAACGGACTCCACACTAAGACAGGGTGGTGTTTCTGTTTCACCTGAGTTACATAAGAGGAAGGGAAGAGGACCTGTTTAGAAAATGTCAGCAGGAATGAAGTGCAGAGGAGCAAGCAGTCTGCTCGTCCCAGCTTCGATCTCACTCGGGACAGCGGGGATGTCCACAGCTAGGGACTGGGGCAACAAGACAGACATGAGGACACACGTCCAGGGAGGGTGGGGACGGGCAGCATAGGAGGGTGGGGATGGGCAGCACACACTCACAGACCCAAATGCTCACACTCATGCTGAAGACCAAAGCCACACCCAGGTAGGGAGCTGAGATCCTCCTTTGTTCTCAGGAAAGGATCAGGTTTAAGTCATTCAACTTCTCCCCAGAAAAGGTGATAACTGAATTCCCTCCATGCCTTCCTCCAGCTTGTATCTAAGCCTGCTCTCAACCCGCTCCCAACCGTCTCAGGACATCAAGGTGAGAGCAGTGCTCTCTGGGACAATGCTCCGGGCGGGGCCTCCACATGAAGGCTGGAGCCTGGGTGCTGCTGAGGGGGTGTGGCACCAGCTCCCTCCCACCAGGCCTGTGATGCTCCTCACCTTCCACAGTGACCCAGGGCATGTCCCTCGTCCAATGGGCCATCTATAAAAACCACCCGGGGAGGCACAGCTCTGGGGCCACCATGGGGGGCAGAGCCAGGCCCTTCCCGAAGGCCCTGAGGAGATGTGTGATGTGGGAGTGAGGCCTAGCATTTCTGTTCATCACTACCCCCACAGCGAGGCTCCCGCCAGGAAGCACCATCACCAGCTTATCACTGCAGACGTGAGGAGATGAGGAGTGAGAGGTCAGCATGCAAACCTCCTGATGTTAGTAGGGGTGTGGGTGAGCAGTCGCCACCTGCCCCTCCCACGTGGGTGGCATTGTGCACAGCCCTAGTTGACCCACAAATGACCTGTCTAGGTCATGCCCTCCTGTGACCATCAGAAGGACAGAGATGTCACACAGCACAGTGTCACAGCACTGCCATTACCAAGCTGACAGCCACAGACACAGGCAGTTAGTCTGTGGAGTCTCCCCAGGACCCTGCACGTAGATACCACGTCCCCATCCTGTAGTTGGAAAGTGCAGGCTCAGAGAGCGAAGGGATCCCGCCCGCCCACCTCCCTGCACCCAGGTGGGTGAGTTGGCAGGTGGCGACACTGAATGTCTCGGGAGGACAGAATCACCGTGAGTCCATGAGGTTAATGAGAGCCGCAACATTGCCCGTGTCGCCTTGGACCCAGCACCACCCTCACCAAATCAAGTGTCTGCTCGCCCGAAGCCCCCCGCCCCCCCCCCGCCCCCATGGCTGGCGTGCCGCCTTGGGCTGGCGGTAGGGAGAACAGGGACTGTACCGTCCGACGTTGCCTGCTGGTGGGGTTTTTTACATTTGACGTAATCGTGGTCAATCGGAGTGGCTGTGTAAGGTGGGGATGTCAGACCTGGGCCAGAGGAGGAGGGGAGGGAGGCTCCGGGGCCCGGCAGTGGCCCAGCTGAAGAGTGGGAGTCCTCATCCACCAGGCAGGCCTTCTCTCTGTGGACAGAAGGGGGTGGTCAGAACATTCCTATCCACCAAGCAGGCCCTCTCCCTAGAGGATAGAGGGAGGGGAGGAGCCGGATGTGCCCCAGGACCTGCCCAAGGACAGGGCAGCACCGGGCCCGGCCCAACAAAAATGTCTAGGAGTCAGGAATTTCCAGATGAATTCCAGAGACCTGACATGCATTTACTCACTAGCAAATCTCTGAATGTAACCTTGGGTAAATGAACCGTCTGTGGTGCACATAGGCTAAGCATGCCACTCACTTTTCCGAAGCTTTGGGTGTGTTCTTCTCCTCGCCCCGGGCAAAGGGTCCTTCTGCAGCCTCCTTCATAAAGCTGACCAGCACTTCTGCACCAACCCCAGAGTCAGGCTTTCCCAGAAGCTTCAGGATGGACGCATGAAGTCGGAAGTACACCTAGGAAACGACACAGGGCATGAGCAGCCTCATGGTTGCTGCGGCTCGCCCACAGCCAGTCAGCCACACTGGGAATGGGCTGGCAGAGGGGGAGGCGTCACCACACACTATTTTGTCTTGTTAGCTTTAGATCTGCCAACCCATAACTGATTCAAAGCTGGCTCTGAAAATTAAAATGGATGCCAACTCTCTCCATTGCACCTTACATGGTTACCCAGTTACACAGCCACGCAAGAATGAGACAGTGAGAGTAACAGCACCCTCGGCTCAACTCACAACACCTCCTCCCCACCATGGCGGGTACACAGCCTTCTGTGTGCCCCTTGCCTGCATCCCAAGAGATGGGAACTCCCTGAGGCAAGGACATGGCTTGGTTTCTGTTTTGATCCAGCATGAGTGCAGAGCTGAAGCCTACAGGCCCCCAAGAGCCTCTGCAAGTGGGCAACGTGCAGCTGGAAAACGAGCCATGGCTGCTGGGCCCACTTTATTCCAATGAATCCTCACCATACACCTTAATTTACAAATGGGTTAGGTGAACTGCCTGAGGCCCCACAGCCAGGAAAGCCCAGGGTCAGGGTCAGGGCCAGCCAAGGCCTAGCCTGTCTCCTACCCGCAAGAGATGCTATGCCACTCAGAGGCACAGGACCTGACAGCTCACGAGGCACCTCCCCACACACCACCATGGCGTGGCCTGGCCTTCCCGCCCAGGTGTGGGGTAGTGTACACTCCCACGTATACTGGGGGCCATGGCGGCCATGCAGGCAGGGAATGCAACTGGCCCTGCCTGGCCGGGCTGCTCTCACTCCAGAGGGATCTCAAGAGAAGGTACAAAGGGATCAGCCAGGTGAGCTGCTTGGTGGTCCAGGCCCAGAACAGCACTCTCAAGAAGAGCATCCGAGACAGAGAGGGCCATGCGCAGAGCTACAGTAATAACCCCGCCATCCCTAGCCCCACCTGCAGACCCCAGAGAAACTGGATCAGCAATTCCCCTTTGGATGCAGGAGACCTCGAGGCACCAACACACACCCAGGTGGCAAACTCGGGGAGGGCAAAGTTCATCCAAGTAGTAGGTCAAGTATTTTGAATGTTCAACAGCAGACGTAAATTTTCACTAGAGAGGTTATATATTTGGGAGGAATATCATTTTTAAAGCGAGATATATACACATACAAGCACATGAAAGTTACATACTCCCAGAAATGCTGGCTATGGCCACACTGGGTGCAGGAAGTGGACTACCCCAAACTTATCTCTGCACGCCTGCTCTTGTGAGAGTCATGTGATGTGGCACGGAGTGCCAGCCACGCCTGTTCTGTGTAGTACACATCTCTATGAGCCCTGGGTGCCACACCCAGAAGCCCCTGGGCCCTGAGGCCACCATCCTGCCTGCTCATCGGGTCCACCAGGAATAGCAGAGGCCAAAAGTAGAAGGAAAGGTCATGGAGGAGAAACAGAACTCATGCATTTTTCCTGAGGGCTGGGGCACTCCTGCCGCACGAGGAGCTCCGAGCTGCCCAGAAGCGCAGCGTGAGTACTGCGGGCTTGGAGAGAAGGCCACTGGACCAGGGACTGGCCCAAGCTCCACCCCTCACTCGCAGGTCACACCACATCTCTGAGCCTCAGCTTTCCTGTCCCTAAAGTGAAAATGCCTCCAGGAACAGGCACATCATCCTCATGGGAAGCATGAAAGAACGGTGACGGGGAAGGACTGGAGACCTGGGGCTGGGAATGACAGCAACAAGGAAGATGCTAGAGAAGCTTCAAACAGGAAGCTAGGCTTCCAAACTTTAAGATGAACCCCAAGAATGTGGGCCTGAAACAGTGACAGTAAACCATTCAGCATGAATCATTTTTAAAAGGCCAATTTTAAAAAGTTTTTTTTTTTTGCTTGCTCACTGGATTACTAAATATTAACAAGATGAGATGAGCATGGCTGAAGGAAAGCAGGCACTCTCAGCTATCGGTACAGCCTTTCAGGGTGGCTGGACATTGCTGATCAGAACACTCAGTGACCTGCCATACCTCGTGTTGGACTTCAGCCCTTGGAAATACTCTCCAGGTGCTCACTGACACACGCACAAGGACATGAACTGCCTGCACCTGTGTTGTGGCAAAACATGGAGAAGTGGGTCAGACCCATCAACAAGGGGCTGGTCCAATGGAGGATGCAGCCAAATACAGGACGCTGGACAGGGAAGAATGTCCACACAGCTTCATTCGTTTTGTCCAATGAGAAGGGAGAGCTGCAAAAGGGTAAGAAAATGTGCCTCTGCATTTATATGTCCTCAGGAAAAACTCTGGAGAGATAAGGATGGACATCAAACCCTTAACAGGGATTACTGTGGTGGGGGTGGGTAGGATCATTGAATACTTTAACTTTTCAATTTATAGACACTTCTGAATTGTTGGAATCTTTTTTTCTTTTTAACCATGAATATGTGCTAATTCTATAATCACAAAAATAAAAAACTCTATAAAGGCAAAAAAAAAAAAAAAGAAAAAGAAAAAGAAAGAAAAGAAAAGAAGAAGCACGTAGTGGATTCTGCCCCAAATGCCAAGAAGTGTGCTGGGGGCATGCAGCCTCAGAAAAGGCCCTGGGAGGCAGCATGCCCTGGGAGGTGCCTCATGTCTGGATCCCACTTCCTCATCTGCAAAGTCTGCAGGGCATACACAGCTGCCGGCCCACCGTATAGGACTACTGTGAGCATCATGAGAGTGTTGGTGGCAGGATGCTCTGGAAATCATAAAAGGAAAGCTACGCAGTAAAGACCTGCTCTTCTCTTGAGGAGCTGTAGAAAGACTTCACATCAGGGTACAGGAGAGCTGCTGCCTGTCCTGCTCAGCCCTGCCACGATGGGGTGTCCCAGCATACCATGGCCTCACTGGGCCTTGGTTGTCTCATGTGCACCTGGGTAGGCCCTGCCTGCCTCTTGCCCGCTGCAGGGTGTGAGGCCCTATGTGCCCCAGGAGACACTTCAGGGCACTGACTGGTACCCTATGGCTAGGCTCTTGGAACCTGAGTGTGCCAGCCACGTGACATGGTTCTCTTCTGAGTCAGAACGAAACACTGATCTCCCAGAAATGACATAAGCTCCTCTTAGAAAGAGAGAGGAGAGGCTGTTTTAATGTAATTGCACACAAAACTGCTGAGCAGAGTGGGACCATGCACCCCATCCCAGCAAGATGAGACCGAAGAGTCAAGCAGGCCCCATCCTGCCTCCCCACCCTGGGCCAGCATGGCATCACCTCCAGGGCCTCCATGGCCAGCTCCGGGGGGTTGTGGTAGTGGATCTTCTTCGGGTAACGGGCAGCCTCCTCATGCAGGTAGTGGCCAGCCTGCCGGTAGTGTAGCAGGTAAACGGCTGGTGGCTGCTGCTGCTTCTCGGCGACCTTGCCCAGCATGTAGTGGATGAGCCACTCCTCTTCGTCGCCATCGCCCTCGCAGTGGGCTGCTGACGTGAAGCAGTGCCAGGCTGTCTCCAGCATGCTGTTGCGCCGTCCCTCCATCTGCAATGAGACGAGGCTGCCTCAGGTGCAAGGCCTGCACCTGCCCAGGGACCATGCTGTCCCTGACAAAGCCCCGTGACATCTCTGCAAGTGTGTATCTTCTCACCAACCCTGAGATTCAGAGCTGTTGCCACCACCTCACAGCTAGGACACGGGAGTGGAGAGGCTCCCTCACAACTGGGACATGGGGGAGTGGAGAGGCCTTCTCACAGCTGGGACATGGGGGAGTGGAGAGGCTCCATCACAGCTGGGACACTGCACCTCATCAAGAGGAGCTGTCAGGCAGATGTTCTGGGAGGGGCCTCCAGTACAGGCAGGCCCCTTCCTCCTGGCTCTGAACTAGGGTGGAAAGTGGTGCTGGGGAGAACATCCACCCACACCCAGACCCACAGCACTGAGAGGGCTTCCATCCTGGTGTACAACAGGGCCTTTCATCCTGATTTTGGCACCTCTGAGGCGGACCTAGGGTGCTGGTAAAAGTGCAGACTCCTGGGCCCTGTCCCAGTCCCACTGTCTTAAGAGTCTACGTTGGTAGCAAGGGTCTCCAGCCCCTCCTCCATACTGAAGGGCAAAAACAGCCAGGGTAGAGGGCCAACTGCTAGACGCTTTCCAACTCAGAGGAGCCATCCCTCTGTGAGGACTCGTCCCTGGGTCTGCCACCCCACACAGGATATCAACTGCCAGCCCACCTGCGCTCCTTTGTATCGGAGCCCCAGGGCTGGGAGTTGAGGGAAGACAGCCTGCGTGGGGCCACAGAGCCATGGTTGCAAGCACCCTAAGTCTCAAGACCCCCCGCTCCATGCCCCTGGCTCGACAGCAGATGGGAGAGGGTGCAGGCACTAGGTTCT
The DNA here is from genome assembly GCF_000243295.1 of Trichechus manatus latirostris. Lineage (NCBI taxonomy): Eukaryota > Metazoa > Chordata > Mammalia > Sirenia > Trichechidae > Trichechus > Trichechus manatus. Next base: position 2,257,599 of record NW_004444093.1, on the reverse strand, counting down.
GGCAGGGAAGCTGCTGGGTGCCTGTGCAAGCGGCACATAGTGTGGCCCTCCCACATGGCACCCCTCTAGGCACTGGCCTAGGGTGGTGCTCAGTCACCCGAATGCCTTGCAGCAATGACCCAGGGCTGATGCAAGGGGACAAGTGTGCCTGGGCTCTGCCAGGCCCTTCCTGGGGAAGAAAATGACCACCCAGAAACCAGGAGATTGGTACTGGGCCAAATACTGTGGAAAGAATCATAGAGCAGGAAAAATGCCACACAAACCAGGTGACTCCTTTATGTCCCCTCCAAAAGAAAGTCTTAAGCAAACCTGCTTAAGTGAAAGGCCGCTGCTCAAAGGAGTCCTACTCCTACTACGTGTCCGCTGTGTGGCCCTGACCATCTCTGCAGTGCCCTCACAACCACCCATCAAGCGAGAAGGCTGTGAAGAGCCCCCACCTAGACTGGATGCCACACTGACGTGCTTAGCGGGAGGCTGAGTGTCGGCACCCCAGAGCACACTGCCCACGGCCCTATTCTCGGCAGGTGTGCACTTGGATGCCTGGCTCACAGGGACAGGAGGGTGCAGTCACAGCATCCACGTGTCAGAAATCTGCTAGGCACCTCCCACCGTATTCTGTCCTCAATGGGACGTGCACCCCGGCCAGGGCACGGTTGTACTGTGCGGCCTGGGGTGTGCAGGTCTTTGCCAAGTGAGCCTTGAGTCAAGGTGCTGGCCAGGGTTGGCCATGAGAGGGATCCAGGCATCCCCACAGAACTCTCCTAGCACTGCCGTGGGAAGGAACAACTAGTCCGTATTCCAGCTGACACATGGCCTCCAGAGCCTCTCCCCAACCTGAGAACTGCAACCATGGGATCACATACCTTTTCCTATCACTAACCCTTCACCATGTTTGCAGGCAGGATCTGAAGGGCCCAACAGCTCAAAGAACTTTCAACACATGTCCTACCACCTTTCCCTATCAGACCAATAAAGCCAGGAACGTCTCCAGCAACCAGGTAGCTGTGTACTCATGATGCACTTCAGGGTCAGAGGCCCAAAGCAGCCTTCCCTGCCTGCCAGGACACCTTCGTGCCTGGTGGGTCTCTCTCTCTCACCTGCCATCCCCAAAACCCTGGGAGATGGCCTGGGCCAGTGGCTTCCATAGGATCAACACCAAGGTCAGCCTCAGAGACTATGTACGAGTATAAGTAGGAGAGAGAACAGACCAGGAGCAGAGGCGTGTAGAGTTGAAGAGGGCCCCCATCACTCTACCCCCACCTCCCCTGCCCTCTTTGGGGAAAGCTGTAGAATTTGCTTCTCCTGGGAGACGCTACAAGTAACCTCACAAATGCCAAAGGCAGCAATAGCACTGACATCTCATCACATTTACTCTCTGGAACTCCCACTCTGTGAAATCCCATCTGACACTAGGGTAAAAACCCCAAGGATCATGATGTCCTGGCTACTGGGCTGCCTCCTGGGGAGGCAGGCTCTGCACCCTGAGGCAGCAGCTTCAGCTCCCAGACTCTCACATAGACAGAATCCAGCCAGGGGCTTCTGCACAGGACAAAGTAAAATATGTTTGAGCAGTTAAAAGGAATGTGCTAGTGCCATGGACAGAGCCCAACAACATGGTGCTGAGTGAAAAAGGAATCCGAGCACCATATACGGTATGACAGCATTTAGGTTAAAAGGAAAAAAGAGACGAACCAAGGTGTTTTTGTAGGAGTACAGATATACTTGAGGAAGTCTGGGAAGATATAGCCTGCCTGGTAGTCCCTCTGAGGCAGGGCTGAAGGGTGGCATCAGGGAGCAGCCAGAGGAGACTTTAGCTTTGTCCGTGGTGTTTAACTGACTTACTGAAGATTACACCCCTTGTAGAAAGTAAAGGTAACTCTGCGGGCTGACAGATGGACTGAGGGCCATGCTGGCACTCCCCTCCCCAGCTCCGCCAGGGTTCGGCCCTGTGGCAACACCAGCACCTACGTTCTGTAAGCTTATGAACAGAGCCACCTATGGCCGCCCACCCTGCCCTCCACCTTGGTCCTCGACTGCCGGGGTTGGAGCTGGGGCCAGGTCCGGGGCCATGCCCACACCAGGATGCTGCTTCTCAACCAGGAGAACATGGCAAAGAGGACAATTTCTGATTCCAGGTCCTGGCAGGGCCTTTCCTTGTGTGCTGCCCGAGGTCTGAGGCAGTTAAGTTTGAGAGCCACGACCCTTGCTGAACTCCAGGGTTCATGTAATCTGCGCACCAACAAAGGGAAAGCTGGGACCTGAAGCCAAGTCCCGGAGCCTGAGACATTCTCCTGGGCTCGAGGGGTGATGCCCAGGGTGCACAGGAAGAGGGTGAGGCCAGTGGACAACAATTGCTGAACAAGAGTGAGGTGGGGGCACAGGGCTGTGCTTCTGGTCTATCTTGTCCAGTGTGCAGAATAGCGGGTGATGTGTGGAGACGGGGTGATGTGCGGAGACTGGGCAATGTGCAGAGTGAGAACGGTCAGCCTCTTCAAGGCTTATCAGATATCATCTATGTCGTCTGTCATGGATCCTAAGTGTGAGAAATCTGGGAGGCCCCACAACTGCTGGGAAGGGACACCGTGGCAATGGTGGCTAACACAGCACAAAGGTGTTCACTGTTTGAGCCTGCTTCTCCCATGGCCCTCCATTAGCACCCTCACTGCAGCCATCCCTCTCCCCGTTCCCATGGCCCTCCCCCGACGCCACAGCCGTCCTGCCCAGTCTACTTCACCAGTTTCTCAGTCAGTCTCTTACTGACTTTCAGACCCAGTCCAGTGATACAATGTAAGTCTATTGCAAAGTAAAACTGCGAACATTGCAAAGATGTAGGTTTCCCAAAGCTGACGACAAGGATGCTGGGAAACTGCTCCCCTGACAGGCAGAGCCTTTGACCCTACAGGACCAGGTATAATACAAAAAGCTAATGACCGACCACGAAGGAAGGAAAACTGGCTAAGGAAGATGATGAAACACGTTCCTTAAAGGAGAAGGGGAGACTTGTGGGCAACATGGCGCTCTAGGCAGAAGCACCACGCCATCCCTCCACAGCAAAGATCTGAAAAACTAAGCCAAACAGAGAAAACAGCAATCCTGAAACCCTAAGCATCAAATGAAGAGATAAAGAACTCAGCCAAGCACCAAATGGAATAAGAAACTGACAGAGAAAAGAGGGCAAGGAGAGATACGTGCAGAGGTCGCCTATCAACTAACGCAGTATGGATCTACCATCTTGGACTCCTATCAGAGACCAGCAAACAGGGGGTACGAGAAAACAGCTTCACAGAGCTTCCAGCAGGAGACAGTACCACTGGTAAAAAGCGATACACACTTTACCATGCCCCACCCTTCTTCAGCACACTTGGCCTCCTCTGATTTCCGCAGCCACAGTCTCTTAGCCAGGAAGCACCGGCTGCTTGGATTCCACCTGCCCGCACTGGCTGCCTCCTTGGGTACCATTTGTTGGCTGCTGGTGTTGCTTTTATCTGCTTCTTTTGATTTCTTCCTTAGCTCTCACCACCTCCCCCTCCTTTTTCTCAAATACCTGGCTCCATGCATCATCTTCGCTTTTTCCTGAAAGGTTGTGAAACTCCACTTGAGTGTGAAAATGCTTCCTGGTCCGTACTGCCATGCTGGTGGGATCCCAGGGCTTTGTTTGTTTTGAATTGTTTCTTTCCTTTTTCTTTTCTTGAATTGGGAGCCCAATCTAGCCAGACAGTACTGTGCGGATTGGGATCTACCCCCTCAGTTTGCACAGATGTACAGACGGATCCCTGAGGGCGTTTCTTTTTTTTTCCCGTTTTTTTGGGGGGTTTTCCTGTTCTTTTTTTTTTTTTTTAATTTGTTTTTTTTCTTTTCCCTTTTTGTCTTTCTTTACTACTCAGTTTCTCGACTCTCTATATCTTCCTTCTCTTCCTGTTCCCTGAATACCTGGCGCTGAGTGCCAACTCTATGCCTTCTAGCCAGGCTGTACTTCAATGCCTGGAAGCAACTTTCCCAGACCACGTAGCCACACTGGTGGGATCCCTGGGAGCTTTCCTTTTCTTTCTCATTTTTATTTATTCATTTTTTCTTTTCTTTTCCTTCTTCTTCTCCTTTTTGTTTTTCTCCATTTCATAATCTTTCATCTCTCCACTCCAACTGCAAGCTCCCCAGCACTCTGTTTTGTTTGTTTGTATGTTCTTGGCTCCTGTTCCTCTCTCCTTTCTCCCATACCCATCTTAGCTCCACACACCGCAGTCTCCCCCCTCCATCCTGCCTATGTGCACCATGCGCTTAACATCACACCACCAAGCAGCACAGGAACAGCCTACCGGAACCTGCCCTGCACTGATTACCAGCCTGCCCTGGTGGCCGTAGTAAGAGCCACAATCAACCCATCCCAGAAACTCCTCTTCAACTAGACCTGCCCTGCCGTACCATATCTGAGTAACTGACCGTGTCAACTGGAAAAGCAGCTGAAAAGTATCGTGCCCAGAGACAGGCAAACAAGGAACACACAGCCCGCCTGCTCAGACATAGCCAAATAAAACAAAAAAATAGGACGAAACAAACAAAACTACAATTAATAAATGAGACAAATAACTACGGAATGCCCTGAAGACAGCAGACAATATCAAAACATATACAAAAACAGGAAAGGATGGTTCCAGTAGGTGTCCAAAATAAAACACCAGATGATCTTCCAGTAGAAGAAAAGACACTAGAACTATCTGACAGGGAATTCAAATCTCTAATACTCAGAATTATCCAGCAGTTGAAGTAAAAAGCAGAAAAAAATGAGGAAAAAATAGACAAATTCATTGAAATGGCAGACAAATTCAGGGAAAATACAAACCAAAAAAATGGAAGAATTCAGGAAAATAATGCAGGAACAAAATGCCAAAATATATTCACAACCAGAAATCATACAAAACAACCATTAGAAATCCAAAAGATAAACAACAAGATTTCAGAAATGGACAGTGTCATAGAACGGCTGAGGAGGAGATCTGAAACAGTGGAAGACAGGATCAGCGAAATTGAAGACAAACACTTGGATACAACTGTTTGAGAAAAACTCAGAAAAAAAGAATGAAGAAAAATGAAGAGACCTTGAGAATTAAGTGGGATACAATCAAAAGGAAAAATCTGCAAGTGATCGGAGTTCCAGAACACGGGGAGAAAACAGAAAACACAGAGATCATTGAAGAACTGCTGAAAGAAAACTTCCTCAATATCATGAAAGATGAAAAGCTGGCCATCCAAAAAGTTCAGCGAAACTCAAACAGGATAGACCCCAAAAGAAAATAACCAAGGCATATCATAATCACACTCACCAAAACCAAAGACAAAGAATACCGAGAGCAGCTCGAGAAAAACAAGAAGTAACACACAGAGGAGAAACAATAAAACTAAGCTCAAATTATTCGACAGAAACCACGAAGGCAAGAAGGCAATGGGACGACGTATATAAAACCTTGAAAGAAAAAAATTGCCAGCCAAGAATAATCTATCCTATAAAACTCTCATTCAAATATGACGGTGAAATTAGGACATTTCCAGTTAGACAGGAATTAAGGGAATATGTAAAAACTAAACCAAACTTACAAGAATTATTAAAGGGAGTCCTT
>NW_004444093.1:2250580-2251887 GCF_000243295.1 Trichechus manatus latirostris | reverse complement strand
AAAAGACCTATACAAAGAAAACTACAAAACACTACTGCAAGAAACCCAAAGGGATCTACATAAATGGAAAAACACACCATGCTCATGGACAGGTAGACTCAGCATTGTGAAAATGAGAATTCTACCCAAAGCAATTTATAAGTACGATGCAATCCCGATCCAGATACCAACAGCATTCTTCAAAGACGTAGAAAAACTAATCATTAACTTTATATGGAAAGGGAAAAAGCCCCAAATAAGTAAAGCACTACTGAAGAAGAATAAAATAGGAGGACTCAGACTACCTGACCTCAACACCGGATAAGTAAAGCTCTATTGAAGAAGAATAAGAAAGTAGGAGGGTTCACACTACGTGACCTCAGAAACTACTATACAGCTACGGTAGTCAAAACAGCCTGGTAGTGGTACAACAGATACACTGACCAACGGAACAGAATTGAGAACCCAGAAGTAAATCCATCCACCTAAGGTCACCTGATCTTCAACAAGGGCCCAAAGTCCATCAGATGGGGAAAAGACAGTCTTTTTAACAAATGGTGCTGGCAAAACTGGATCTCCATCTGCAAAAATATGAAACAGGACCCATACCTCACACTATATACAAAAACTAATTCAAAATGGATCAAAGACCTAAATATAAAGCCAAAAACTATAAAGTTCATAGAAGAAAAAATAAAACCAACGCTATAGGCCCTAATACATGGCATTAACAGGAGACAAACCATAACCATTAACACACAAAATCCAGAAGATAAGCTAGAAGATAACTGAGATCTTCTAAAAATCAAACACCTATGCTCTTCAAAAGACTTCACCAAAAGAGTAAAAAGAGAACCTACAGAATGGGAAAAAAATTTTCGACATTACAAATCAGACAAAGGTGTAAACTCCATGATCTTCAAGAAAATCCAACACCTCTACAACAAAAAGACAATGCTATTAAAAAATGGGCAAAGGAAATGAACAGACACTTCACCAAAGAAGACATTCAAGTGGCCAACAGACACATGAGGAAATGTTTGCACTCACTAGCCGTTAGAAAAATGCAAATTAAAACCACAATGAGATACCATCTCACCCCAACATTACTGGCACAGATCAAAAACACTGGAAATAACAAATTTTGGAGAGGCTGCAGGGAGATCGGAACTCTTATGCACTGCTGGTGGGAATGCATAATGATACAACCATTTTGGAAAATGATATGGCGCTTCCTTAGAAAGCTAGAAATAGACATACCATACGATCCAGCAATCCCACTCCTAGGAATATATCCTGGAGAAATAAGAGCCGTCACATGAATAGAC
>NW_004444093.1:2233962-2249303 GCF_000243295.1 Trichechus manatus latirostris | reverse complement strand
CATGTCGTGGAGTTGTTAACCAATGTCATAAAACAATATGTGTACTGACTGTTTAATGAGAAAATATTTGTTCTGTAAACTTCACCTAAAGTACAATAAAAAAAAATTTTTTAAAAAAAGGAAAAGGGACTTGAGGCACAAGTAATTAGGAGAACCCTGGGAGTTGAAGTCCTTGAATATTTTTACAAAAGTAACCCTTAACTTCATGTTGCAAAGGTGAAAGACATCATCACACTACGTCATCTTAATACTGTTGGAAAATTAAGCCCTCCAAAACCGACCAAACTTAATCATTCTTTGTTTAATTGAAGAATTAGCCAATAATTGCAATTATCACCAGTGTCCTAATAAGATTAAAGCATTATTTTCATTATTATTGGTTCTTTTTTTCAAGATGAAGTCCCAGTTGCACCTTTAATTCAATGTTCACAGCTATTGTGTAGTCCTGGTTAAGTGGAGCCACTCTGGGATGCTTTCCTAGTGCTGACTGCCCTCAACAACAGCCCTCCTTTATGTCTGTGTGGTAGGCAGGGGTGTTACCTGCGCAGTGACAGTGGCTACCTCTGGGTGGTAAAATTTACCTATTATCTTCTTTATGCTTCTTTGCATCGTCTGAATTTGTACACTAAGCTCATATCACTTTTGTAATCAGAAAAAGCTACGGAAACTTTACCACCTCTGCAGGCAGGGCTGGGACTTCTTATTACTTAGCACTTTACCAGGGAGAGGCCTCGGGAGGCCAAGAAAGGGTCCAGGAGATCTGGGAACCTGTGTCCTTCTCTGTAAGGCCACAGGGCGGGGGCCCTGGAGCTACAGGGACCACGGGGGTAGGGAGCTTGGATCTATGATGGAGACTACAGGGGTGGGGGGCCTGGAGTGACAGAGACCAGGGGAGCAGGGCACCTTGATTGATGAAGGAGACCACGGGGGTGGGGGGCCTGGATGTATGACAGAGACCATGGGGATAGGGGGCCTGGCTCTATGACAGAGACCACAGGGGTGGGGGTCTAGGCACAACCACTAAGGCCACCCTCAAGGACAAGGGCTGTCTGAGGGACAGAGCAGCATGGCTGTGTACTTAGTGTCCCACTCTTGGGTCTTGTCTCGTTTAACCCAGCCAACAAGCCTATGAAAGTGTGAGCAGGGCGACCATCTTGTTTGGCTCCTGAGCACAGACAACCACTGGAAAATGTCAGGCCCAGCGCCATCCTTGGCCACCAGGTCCTTCAGCTCCCCCGGGAGGCTGCTCTGACCACAGCTGTCTCACCGCCACGCATCTAGACATGTAGATGTGGCTCCTGCAGGGCCATCTCAACCAGCCAAGGCTCCCTGCTCAGCGCACCTCGGGCCAGACACCCAGCACCTGTAACAGAGGAACTCCCCACCAGGAGGGACTTCAAAATCCCAGCGTACTATCAAGAATATAACAAGGATTGAACCAGCTCCCTGGAGGGACTAGGGAAGAGATGTCTACTTCTGTGGCCAGCACCCACTCCTATCTCTCAACTGCCCTAAAACCAAAAGTGGCCCGATAGCTACTAGCCGGGTCAGAAGAGCCGGTACCTGAACATGCCCACACTGGCCTGAACGTCTGTCAAGCCATCACTCGGCATGGTGGGGCCTTCACCTCAAAGGGCAAGTTATCCATCACCCCCAGCACAGCTGTGGGGACAAGCTCTGCTGACTGTGGGCATAGACTGGCCCCTCCTCACCTGCTGCACTACTTCTGCGGGAAGCTCGGCCCTCCACTGCTTCAGCTGGCGTGAAGCGAATGAGTGCAAGGCGTAGGACATGGTGCCGTACTCGATCCACAGGGACAGGTTGGAGCTATCGATCTCCAGGGCCCGCTGAAAGCAGTTCAGCACCGGTGTGGCATGCTTCCAGATGGGCCCATCGCTCTTCAGCTCATTGGAGTTCAGCTTGTCCTGAATGCGGCTGGCCCGGGCCAGGGCCATGCCCGCCCAGGAATCGAACCTATGATGGTGACAGAAACACCAGCTAAACCACGGGCCGCTCTGGCAACTCTAGACATGACACCTGGCTGGGAAGGCAGATGGCAATGAGGCAGGGTTCAATCCCAGCTCACCACTCGCTGTGACCCTGCCAGGACCAATTGCATCAGAGCCTCATTTCCTAACCATGAAGCATGGTGAAGAAGACTTACTCCAAGAGGAGAGCTACCATGCGTACTCAAGACATAGTGAATTTGAGATTGTCCAGCCCCTTACAGGCACTCAGTACCTGCTCCAAGAAAATTATCATCACCTCTGGGTTTGCTGCAGGGCCCACTGTGCCACCACCACAGATGAACTTGGACCCTGACCCTCTCCTACCTGCCTTTGAAGAGTCATCCAAGGAACGTCTTGGATAGAGAGGCACCATGGTAACAGTCAGGCTTCCCTCCCCTACACGCCAGGACCCCAGATTGGCATCTCACACCTCCTCTGATCCCAACACCTGCTCCAGAACCTTCTGGAAAGAAGCCTTCTCCTGTTGCTCTCCATTCTGTGGAGAATCTGCTTTTCCTGGAACTGCAGAGCACTCAAGCTCCCTGCTTATTCCTTTCTCCCTGGTCTCTCTGGCTGCCCTGCACCCCTGCAGCCAGCCAGACACGCGCAGTGCAGCGTCACCAGTACCAACCGGTCAGGGCAGACACAGATGTCATGCATGTAGAACTTGATGGCCTTGGACTGCTCCTTGTTTTTGAAATGGTAATCGGCCAGGAGGTAGTAGAGCTCGTTCACCACTGGAGGGGAGGGGTCCGCCCCTTCTGGGAGGCAGGGCACCTGGCAAGGGGTAGGGGGGAGCAAGCAGAGGGGAGTCAAGGCATCAAGTATGACTAGTAACACCACAAACCCAGAACCGCTCAGTCGTATCCACACAGCCTGGCCCTTGCTGCTCAGTGTGTTGCCCACCTCTGCTGAGGTTCCTTCGATGTAGGCAGATACTTTGTCCAGGCTCAGTGCTGGCCTCTCTGTACGGGGCACTATGATGGCGATCCTCTTCAGGAGATTGGCCAGGTCAGCAGACACGGTGCTGGTCTTGTAGCTGTCGAACTCAGGAAGGGTCTTGGGCTTAAAATATTCAAACATAAACAGGGCATCTTCCCATATAAGGTCCACCTTCAGAAAAAACAGAAGGCAAGGTAGTGAAACATTTCGGGTAAAGCAAAATAGGAAAAAGTTCTCCTTTAGAAAGGCACTGCATCCAGTGTAAACAAGGTTATTAGGATGGAGTGGAGAGTCTAAAACAAGTCCTTGAAACGCTTAAAAGTCTGCACACCCACTGCAATCCCAAATCTGAGTGTCTGAAGAGCAGACAAGTGAGCCTGCATGAGTGTGGTCAGGATAGAAACACTGAAATCCATGGGCTGCACTCTGTGAGCCTATATGGCTGCCCCAGCAGGGGGGAATATGACCCAACTGAGAGTAGCTCAATCTTACCTCAACTGCCCATTGGTCACTTGGTCAACAAACACTGAAAGAATGGTTACACTGGTCTGGATGGCTCTAGGTGCATAGTACACAGTGGAGGCCTTGCTTCCAGGAGCTGACATTTTAGGGATGGAATCCATAAAGTCGGAGACTAACCAGCAGTATTGAGAAGTCATAAGATAATACACTCAATGCTGCTGTTGTGAACTGCCATCAAGTCAGCCCCTGGCTCACAACAACCCCATACACAATTGAAGAAAGTGTTGCTTGGTCATGCACCATCCCCATGATTGGTTGTAGATCAGACTGTTGTGATCCATACGGATTCCGCTGTTAATTTTTGCAAGCAGGTCACCAGGCCTTTCTTCCTAGTCTGTCTTAATCTGGAAGCTCTGCTGACACCTGTTCAGCATCATAACAACATGCAAATCTCCACTGGCAGACGGGTTGTGGCTGTGCATGAGGTACACTGGCCAGGAATCGAACCTGGGTCTCCAACATGGAAGGCAAGGATTCTACCACTGAACCAATACGCCCAATTCAAAAAACCAAAACAAATCCATTGCTGTCGATTCCGACTTACAGCGACCCCAAAGGGTTTCCAAGGCTGTAAATCTCTACGGAAGCAGACTGCCACATCTTTCTCCCACGGAGCTGCTGGTGGGTTGGAACTGCTGACCTTTTGGTTAGCAATCACTTTAACCACTTCACCACTAGGGCTCCTTATAGATACACAATAGTGCCTTAAAAACCAAAACAACAACAAAATTAATTAAAAACCTTTAACTTAATAAAAGGGATTATTTATATCATCCAAACTGGGAAAAACATCACTGAAAATTGCAAAGCTGCATTTCTAAATGATTAGTTAACATTTACTCATTTTTGCAAGGAAAGCCCTCTCTCTCGCCTGATGCAACTCCAGCCCAGGACTGTGGAGCTGCATGTCAGCAAGTCTGACGTCCTCCAGAGAGCTCAGCATCTGTGTCTGCGGGACCCTTCTGCCCTCACCTGCTGGGCCGAGTGCTCTTCCAGGTACCTGGCCTTGCTCTTCTTACTGGGAAAGCTGTATAGGCAGTAGAAGCACTGCTCCAAGGCTGTCTCCAGCTCCTCCTTGTAGGGGTGTGTGTCTTCTGAGGTGGGCACAGAAAGCTCCTTCTGGAGAACCCGTACCTACAGTGGGCAGAGGAGAGGCCTGAGGGCTGTTGCCATGACCGCCCTGCCCCAGGGAGGGGAGGACGCTGCTCTAGGAGCTCTTCTAACCTGAGGAAGCTATGTCTGTCAGATCCCTGTGTGACTCGATTCTAAACATGACCTGTGTCCTGGAAAGGACGTGCTATTTCTAATGGGGTCACTGGTCCACCTTGGGCAGGGCCTACTGAGGGTAGCACCACACCACCTTCCTTCAGCACACCTCAGTTTCTATCAGCTGCTAGGAGAAGGTATAATACGCCCCCTGGAAACTTCCTCGCTTACTTATTTAGGCATTCATTTGCTCCCCAAATATTTGTTGAACACCTACTTATACTAGGCACAGTGTGGAACAGTCCTTGTTTTTACGAAGCTCAGAGGTTCCAATGAGGGGTGCAGTTAATTAAACAAGTAATTATAATATAATATGAGCCGTGGCATTAGGGCTGAGGGAATCTCTCAGACAGAACATTAGTCAGGATCACAGGGGATGTGAACACAGCTGACAAGTTATAGCTACAGATATCAGATCCAGGAGCTATTGTCATGCCCAACTACTAGCAAGAACACGTTCCTTTCAAGCATCCATCTGGTTTTTACAAAAAACGACACAAAAACGAGTCAACAAATACCAAAGACTTAATATAATACAGGTTGCATCCTCTGATTTAAATAAAATTCAATAAGTAATAAGATATAGGAATATAAAATTTAGATGAATGATTCAATAAAATTAGAATTTAATTACACAAAGACAGCAAAGAAGAAAAAAAACTCAAACATTTGGAAGTTTTAGAAGCCCTCTAAATCTGAGTTTAAGAAAAATTTTAACAGCAATAGGAAATATGTAGAACTAAAGGATAATAAAACATCAAAGTCAAAGCTTATGGGAAGCATGCAGCTAAAACACACTGGAAGACACTGACAGCTACCAAGGCCTCCATCAGACTAAGTCCAGTACAGCTAGATGGTTCCCGGCTACCACCACTGACTGCTCTGACCGGGATCACAACAGAGGGTTCTGGACAGAGCTGGAGAAGGATGTAGAACAAAATTCTAACTCACAAAAAAAAAGACCAGATTTACTGGCCTAAAGGAAACTGGAGAAACCCCGAGAGTAAGGCCCCCAGACACCCTTTTAGCTCAGTGGTGAAGTCACTCACGAAGTTCACTGTTCAACTGGGGATTGGAGAGCCCCATAAAACAAAATACGACTAATGAGGCACAGCAGTCCAGAGACAAGGACTAGAAGGCAGAAGGAGACAGGACAGTTGGAGATAGGGAACCCAAGGTTGAGTAAGGACAGTATTGACATGTAGTGGGGTTGTTAACCATTGTCATAGTGCAACATTTGTACTGACTGTTTAATGAGAAACTACTGTGTTCTGTAAACCTTCATCTAAAGTGAGAATAGCAGCACGACGGGAAGAACATAGTCAATGTCACTGAATTGCGTGTGTAGAAATTTTTGAAATGGTGTAGCTTTGGCTATGTGTATTTTCACCAAAAAAAGGTTGAGAAGGGAGAGGACTGACATGTCGTGGGATTGTTAACCAACGTCACAAAACAGTATGTGTACTGACTGTTTAACGAGAAACTATTTGTTCTCTAAACCTTCACTTAAAGTACAATTAAAAAAAAAATAAAGAATTGTCAACCAAGAATAATTTATCCCGGAAAAGTCTTGCTCAAATATGATGGTGAAATTAGGACATTTCCAGATAAACAGAAATTAAGGGGATATGTAAAAACCAAACTAAACCAAACTTACAAGAACTGTTAAAGGGAGTCCTTTAGTTAGAGAACCAACAAGATCAGACAACAGCCTGAATGTACAACGCATCTGCCAGATATCAACCTAGGTAATGAACGCTCAATGATTAAAAAAAAAAAACCTAAAAGATTTACAACAGGGAACCAGAGAGGTTAATCTATAAATGACAACAATGTCATAACAATAAAAAAGGGAATAAACGGTGTAGGTACAGAACTTTCAAATGGAGAGAAAGTCAAGGTGATATCAAGTAATGAAAGACTGGTTTAAACTTAGAAATGTAGGGGTAAATTTCAAGGTAAGCAAAAAGAAAGTTAACAAACCTACTCATCAAAATAAAGAAGAAAAACACAAAGTCTCAATAAACACAAAATCTACAAAAACAAAAAATACAGAAACGAAAAGAATTCAGCACAACAGAGAAAGAAGAACAAACAAAATGTCAGCACCACAAAAAAAGCACTACAAAATGGCAGCAATAAACTTACAACTATCAATAATCACACTAAACATAAATGGCTTAAATACATCCATAAAGAGACAGAAAGTGACAGAGTGGATAAAAAAACAGAACTCATCAATAAGCTGTCTACAAGAGACACACCTTAGAAACAAAGACATAAATTTATTAAAAATCAAAAGATGGAAAAAAATATATCAAGCAAACACCTACCAAAAAAGAGCAGGAGTGGCAATACTAACCTCAGATAAAACAGACTTTAAAACAAAATCCACCATAAAGGACAAAGAAGGGCGTTATATAACAATTAAAGGGACAATCCATCACGATGACATAACCATAATAAATATATATGCACCCAATGACAGGGCTCCAAAATACATAAAACAAACTCTAACAGCACTGAAAAGAGAAACTGACAGTTCCATATTAATAGTAGGAGACTTCAACACACCACTCTCAGTAAAGGACAGACCATCTAAAAAGAAACTCAGCAAAGATACAAAAGATCTAAAGGGCACAATCAGTAAACTTGACCTCACAGACACATACAGGACACTCCACTCAACAGCAGCAAAGTACACATTCTTTTCCAAACCACATGGAATGTCCTCCAGAAAAGACCACATCTTAGGCCACAAAGCAACCCTCAACAAATTCCAAAATACTGAGATAATACAAAGTATCTTCTCAGATCACAATGACATCAAAGTAGAAATTAGTAACAGGAAGAGCAAGGAAAACAAATCAAATACATGGAAACTGAATGACATCCTGCTTCAAAACCACTGGGTAATAGAAGAAACCAGACAGAATAAAAAAATTCCTAGAATCAAACGAGAATGAAAACACATCATACCAAAACCTTTGGGACACAGCAAAGGTAGTGCTCAAAGGTCAATTTACAGCAATACATGCACACATCAAGAAAGAAGAAAGGGAAAAACAAAACATTAGCTACAAAACTCGAACAAATAGAAAAACCAAAAAACCAAACCCACCGCTGTAGAGTCGATTCTAACTCATACTGACCCTATAGGACAGAGAAGAACTGCATCACAGAGATTCCGAGGAGTGCCTGGTGGATTCGAACTTCCAAACTTCTGGTTAGGAGCCGTAGCTCTTAACCACTATGCTACTGGGGTTTCTGAACAAACAGAAAGAGGACAGCAAAAGAAGGCCACAGCCAGTAGAACAAAGGAAATAATAAAGATCAGAGAAGAAATAAATGAAACAGAGAATAGAACAACAATAGAAACAATCAACAAAACCAAAAGTTGGTTCTTTGAAAGGATCAACAAACCACTCACCAAATTGACATAAGAAAAACAAGAGGGGACCACAAATAACCCAAATAAGAAATGAAATGGGGGACATTACAACAGAACCAACAGAAATAAAAAGGATCATAACAGAGTACTAAGAAAAACTATAACAAATTTGAAAACCTAGAGGAAATGGACAAATTTCTAGAAACACACTACCTACCCAAACTAACACAAACTGAAATTGAAAATCCGAACAGACCCATAATAACAGAACAGACCGAAAAGGTAATTAAAAAAACTTGCAACAAAAAAAAAGTCCTGGCCCAGATGGCTTCACTGGAGAATTCTACCAAACATTCAGAGAACAGCTTATACCAGTACTACTCAAACTATTTCAGAACACAGAAAAGGAAGGGATATTTCCGAATTCATTCTATGAAGCCAGCATATCCCTGATACCAAAACAAGGCAAAGACACCACAAAAAAAAAGAAAATTACAGATCAATATATCTCATGAATATAGATGCAAAAATTCTTAACAACATTCTAGCCAATAGAATTTAGCATCATATCAAAAAAATAATACACCATGACCAGGTGGGATTCATACCAGGTATGCAAGGATGGTTCAACATTAGTAAATCAATCAATATAATCTACCACATAAATAAAATTAAAAAATCACATAATTATCTCAATCCATGAAGAAAAGGCATTAGAGAAAGTCCAAAACCCATTTCTGATAAAAAACTTTCAATAAAATAGGTATAGAAGGGATATTCCTCAATGTAATAAAGGGCATCTATACAAAACCAACAGCCAACATCATTCTTAATGGAGGGAGGCTGAAAACATTTCCTTCGAGAACAGGAACAATACAAGAATGCCCTTTATCACCACATCTATTCAACATTGTACTGGAAGTCCTAGCTAGAGCTATAAGGCAAGAAAAAGAAATAAAGGGCATCCAAATTGGTAAGGAAGAAGTAAAACTGTCCCTATTTGTGGATGATATGATACTATACATATAAAACAAAAGACTCCACAAGAAAACGACTGGAATCAATAGAAAGATTCAGCAGAGTAGCAGGATATAAAGATAAACATACAAAAATCACTTAGACTCCTATACGCCAATAAAGAGAATGATGAAAAGGAAATCAGGAAAAGAATATCATTTATAATAGCCTCTAAAAAAAATAAAATACTTAGGAATAAATCTAACTAGGGGTGTAAAATACCTATACAAAGAAAACTACAAAACACTACCACAAGAAACCAAAAGAGACCTACATAAATAGAAAAAAAAATACCATGTTCATGGATAGGCAGACTTAACATTGTGAAAACCTCAATTCTATCCAAAGCAATCTACAAATACAGTGCAATCCCGATCCAAATACCAACAGCATTCTTTAACGAGATGGAAAAAACTAATCGTTAACTTTACCTGGAATGGGAGAAGGTCCCAGGTAAGTAAAGCACTATGGAAGAAGAAGAAGAAGAAAGTAGGAGGACTCCCACTACCTGACCTCACACCTACTATACAGCCACGGTAGTCAAAACAGCCTGGTACTGGTACAATGACAGATACGCAGACCAGTGGAACAGAATTGAGAACCAGATGTAAATCCATCCATCTAAGGTCACCTGATCTTTGACAAAGGCCCAAAGTCCATCAAATGAGAAAAGATAGTCTTTTTAACAAATGGTGCTAGCAAAACTGGATGTCCATCTGTAAAAAAATGAAACAGGACCCATATCTCACACCGTCCACAAAAACTACTTCAAAATGGATGAAAGACCTAAATATAAAATCAAAACTATAAAGATCATAGAAGAAAAAATAGAGTCAACACTAGAGGCCCTAATACATGGCATTAACAGGATACAAACTATAACTAATAATACAAATACACAATCACCAGAAGATAAGCTAGATAAATGGGATCTTCTAAAAATTGAACACTTATGCTCATCAAAAGACTTCACCAAAAGAGTAAAAAGAGAACCTACAGACTAGAAAAAAATTTTGGTTATGACAAATTCAACAAAGATCTAATCTCTAAAATTTACAGGAAAATCCAACATCTCTACAACAAAAAGATAAATAATCCAATTAAGAAATGGGCAAAGGAGATGAACAGGCATTTCACCAAAGAAGACATTCAAGCGGCTCACAGACACATGAGGAAATGTACGCAATCACTAACCATTAGAGAAATGCAAATCAAAACCACAATGAGATACCATTTCACCCCAACACTACTGGCAGAAATCAAAAAAAGAGAAAATAACAAATGCTAGAGAGGCTGTGGGGAGCCTGTAACTTTTATGCACTGCTGGTGGGCAGGCAAAATGGTACAACCATTTTGGAAAACAATATGGCAGTTTCCTAAAAAGCTAGAAATACAAATAACATGTGATCCAGCAATCCCACTCCTAGGAATATACCCTGGAGAAATAAGAGCCGTCACAAGAATAGACATATGCACAACCATGTTCACTGCAGCACTGTTCACAGTGGAAACAACCTAGGTGCCCATAAACAGATGAATGGATAAACAAACTATGGTACATACAATGGAATACTATGCAACAATAAAGAACAATGATGAATCTGTGAAGCATCTCACAACATAGATGAATCTGGAGGGCATTATGCTGAGTGAAATAAGTCAATCACAAAAGAACAAATATTGTATGAGACCACTACTACAAAAACTCATGGACAGATTTACATACAAAAAGAAATAATCTTTGATGGTTACCAGGGAGGGGAGGGGCGGGGAGGGAAAAACACTAAACAGACAATAGATAAATGGTAACTTTGGTGAAGGGTAAGATAGTAAACAATACTGGGGAAGCCAGCACAACTTGTTGAAGGCAAGGTCACGGAAGCTCCATAGATACATCCAAACTCCCTGATGGAAGAAATTACTGGGCTGAGGGCTGTGGGGACCATGGTCTCGGGGAACATCTAGCTCAACTGACATAACATAATTTACAAAGAAAATGTTATACACTTTACTTTGGTGAGTAGCGTCTGGGGTCTTAAAAGTATATGAGTGGCCACCTAAGATACTCCACTTGTCTCACCCCATTTGGAGCAAGGGAGAATGAAGAAAGCCGAAGACACAAGGGAAAGATTAGTTCAAAGAACTAACGGACCACAGGTAACACAGCCTCCACCAGAGAAGTCCAGCATAACTAGATGGTGCTCAGCTATCACCACCGACTGCTCTGACAGGGATCACAATAGAGGGTCCAGGACAGAGCTGGAAAAGAAAAAAATGTAGAACTAAAAAGTGAAAAAAAAAAAAAAAAAAAAAAAAAAAAGGCCAGACTTACTGGCCCAACAGAGACTGGAGAAACACCGAGAGTATGGCCTGGCCCCCGGACGTCCTTTTAGCTCAGTAATGAAGTCACTCCTGAGGTTCATCCTTTAGCCAAAGATTAGACAGGCCCGTAAAACAAAACGAGACTAAATGGGCACACCACCCCAGGGGCAAGGACAAGAAGGCAGGAGGGGACAGGAAAGCTGGTAATGGGGAAGAGAAGGGGACAGTGTTGACACATAGTGGGGTTGGCAACCAATGTCATAAGGCAATATGTATATTAATTGTTTAATGAGAAGCAAGTTTGCTCTATAAACCTTCATCTGAAGCGCAATTTAAAAAAAAAAAAAGAGCTCGGCTGCTAAGCAAAAGGTCAGCAGTTTGAATCCATCAGCCACTCCTCAGAAACCCACTGGGGCAGTTCTACTCTGTCCTACAGGGTCGCTATGAATCGGAATTGACTCGACAGCAATGGTTTGGTTTGGTTTTGGTTTTGATGGCTGCTTTTGTGCTACAATGGCAGAGTTGAGTACAGGTAGTCCCTGACTTAATGACGTATTGCATTGGGCAAACCTGCTGCAAAAGACTTCTTTAAACTGTTAAAAATCAAAGATGTCACTTTGAGGACCAAGGTGTGCCTGACCTAATCCATGGTATTTTCAATTCCCTCATATGCATACAAAAGCTAGACAATGAATAAGGAAGACCGAAGAAGAACTGATGCCTTTGAATTATGGTGCTGGCAAAGAATATTGAACTTACCATGGACTGCCAGAAGAACGAACAAATCTCTTGGAAAAAATACAGTCAAATGCTCCTTAGAAGCAAGGATGGCAAGATGTCATCTCACATACTTTGGACACGTTATCAGGAGGGCCCAGTCCCTGGAGAAGGACATCATGCTTGGTAAAGTAGAGGGTCAGAAAAAGAGAGGAAGACCCTCACTGATGTAGTGGCTGCAATGATGGGCTCAAGCACAGCAATGATTGTGAGGATGACACAGGACCAGGCAGTGTTTCATTCTGTTGTACACTGGGTCACTATGAGTTGGAACTGACTCGATGGCATCTAACAACAACAGTCCCTGACTTACAATGTATTCAAGTTACAATGAACTGTACTTACGACTGTCAGTGTATCTGGAACATTGCAACTTCCTGGGAGGAAGTTATGGGAAAATGTATGCAGGGGTTATGGAAAAAATTGCTGAGTTATGTGAATATTCTCCAAGCATTTGATCAGGATAAATGTCCATATGGCAAGAATGCTGAATTTAGAACTTGATATTGCCAAAGTGAAACAGCTCACAGATCACGAAGAAGGGGAATTGACAGATCAGGACTTAATGGATTTTGAAGAGGAAAGAATTTCTGAAGAAAGAAATAATGAGGAAGGGGAAGGAAAGAAGTTGTCAAAAAAAATTTACAGTGAAAGGATTAGCCGGAGTTTTTTCTAAACTAAATCAGGGGGTTCAGTTGCTTGAAAACATGGACCCAAATGCTGATCGCTTTGCTAAAGTCGATAGGCAGATTCAGAAAGCAGTGAGATGTTACGGTGAAACATATAAAGAAAAGAAAAGGACCACACAGACAACTATCACTAATTTTCTGACTAGAAACACTATCCTCATTTCCAACGGATTGCTTCTGTATGGCCTTTCTCTCCATGGTCTTATAACTCCCACCCAGGTGATTGGGCAGGACTGTGTGATAGGGTAACTGTGGCCCACCAAGGGGACTGGTTAGTTCTGCCATCCCACTGGGCTTGAAATGAGCCACCCCAAAGGCAGGAAAGAGAAGAACCCACCACCAGCGAGGAAGAAGAGATTCAGCAGCAAAGACCCAACAGCAGGAGACAGCACAGTAGGCTTCCCGGCCCATGGAAAGAGAAAGCTGAGTGCCTTTGGGCAGAGGCCTAGGGCCAGGGAAAGGTGTGCCTGCAAGCATGGCTGGGAAGAGGCTATCCTGATGAAGAACTGTATCTTTGAGTGTTCCTGAGCCTGAATTGTAACCTGTTACTTCCCTAATAAACCCCATAATTGTGAATATGGTCTGTGAGTTCTGTGTGGCCAGTGCAATGAATTATTGAACCCAGCAGAGTAGCAGAGAGTGCTGTGGGAGGGACAGTAGGTGTCAGAATTGGTAAAGATGGCGGAGAGAGGAGGTACGTCTAGCCTTCGCTTCATGAGGGTCAGCCTTGGGCTGTTGATCTTGGTTCTCTTTCCCCCTTGTGAAGTTAGAGGAGGTCAGACACTCCCTCCATGCTGTTCTTACACCAGGGATAATCCAGATGATCCAGAACTTTCCACAAGTAGAGTTATTACTGCAACTGACAAAATGCCCAATACTGTCCAACTCTTCATTGTCCAAGTAAATTTTTTATGTACGTATTGCTTTCATGTATTAAAACTATCTGTAAGTTTACTTGTAATGTTTCCAACCCCCAAAGACAAATATAAATCAGATTTATAAAGATATGGATAATAAAAGGCAATAATCATGAAAACTAAAAAAAAAAAGGAGGTGTCAGAACTGACTTACAACGGGAGTTGGAACAGAACCCCGTTGTAAGTTGGGGACTACCTGCAGTTATAACAAAGACTCTATGGTCGATAAAGCCTAAAAGATTTACTATCTGTCCATTTAAAGAAAAATTTTGCTGACCCCTGGCCAAGAATGTAAGATAAGAAAAAGAGAGAGAGAGAGAGAGAGAGAGAGAACTATAAGCACTGTCTACATAGAAAATTTAAGAACTCTACCACTCACTAGAATTAATAAAAGCAAAAAACAATGGAATTGTGCATAAGATAAATTTATATAAAAAAAGCAGTGTTCTATACACCTGCAAAAACAAAACAGAAAATTTAATTTTTAAATGACTATTTACAACACTAATAAAATAATGATAAAACTAGTTGCCTTGGAGTCGATTCCAACTATGGCGACTCATGTACATCAGAATAAAACTGTGCTCCACAGGGTTTTCAATGGCTGATTTTTTGTATGCAGACTGCCAAGCCTTTCTTCTGAGGTACATGTTGTGCAGTGAATTACTTAATATGGCCTTCTAGCCATAGTCTTTGTGACTCTCACACAATGATTGGGTGGGATTATGCAAATAAAGTGTTTGTGGCCACCAATGGGACTGGACAGCTTGTTGCCAATGCAAATAAAGTGCACAGAACACTTGTGGGAGTGGGATCATGCAAATAAGATATATGGAACCCTAATGAGGGGACTGGTCAGTTTTGCCATCCCACAAGGCTTAAAGGGAGACACAGAGAGAGAGAGAAGAAGGAGCTGTAACACGGAAGACAGTGAAAGACGGTGGTACAGCAGGAGCAAGAGCGGTATCGGTGAGAGACAGCAGGAACCAGGAGACTGGTGCAAGACAGCTGCGGTGGGGCCTGCCAGCCCATGGAGCTAAGAGCTGTGACACTTGCCCAAGAAGGCCTTGAGCAGGGCTCAGTGGCAGAGAGCTTGAAGAAGCTATCCTGATCGAGAACTGAATCCTGAGTTGTTCCTGTTACTTCTGAGTAGTTCCTGATCTGGAGTTGTACCCTGTGACTTCCCTAATAAACCACTTAACTGTAAGTCAGTTAGTGAGTTCCGTGAGACGTTGCAGTGAGTTACTGAACCCAAAGACCAGACGGAGAGTACTGAGGGGAGGAAAAGTAGTTGATGTTAGAGATGATGCAACGAGAAAGAACAACAATGAATCTGTGAACCATCTCATAACATGGATGAAACTGGAGGACATTATGCTGAGTGAAATAAATCAATCACAAAAGGACAAATACTGTATGAGACCTCTATTGTAAAAACCCATGAAAAAGTTCACACACAAAATGTAATAATCTTTGTTGGTTACCAGGG
>NW_004444093.1:2166714-2232998 GCF_000243295.1 Trichechus manatus latirostris | reverse complement strand
GAGGTTGAGAAGTTAGAGGGTTGATATGTTGTGGGGTTGTTAACCAATGTCATAAAATAACATGTGTACTTCTGTTTCATGAAAAACTATTTGTTCTGTAAGCCTTCACCTGAAGTACAATAAAAAATAAAAATAAAAACAAAAACAAAACAAAACAAAAAAACTTGTGAAATCTGAATAAGGTTGGTGGGTTGGATCAATGTCAATTTCCTGGTTGTGATATTATACTATAATTGTGCAAGATGGTATCTCTTGGGAAAACTGAGTAAAGGGTAGACAGGATCTCTCGATTATTTCTTACAACTGCATGTGAAGCTATAATTATCTCAAAATAAAAAGTTATGGGGGGGAAAGAAAGGGGACAAGCCATACTCGGAAAGAAGCTATCTGCAATATATATATCAGATAAAAGACTGGAATTCAGAGAACACAAAGAACTCTACAGGCTAATAGGGAAAAAAAACAAAAAAACAAAAAAACAATCTGACAGAAAAATGAGCAAATTATATGAACAATTTACCAAAGAGAAAACCCAAAAGGCCAATAAACATAAAAAGATACTCAAGCGCACTAATAATCACTAATTATTAGCAAGAATATTTAAAGAACTTTGAAATATCATTCCACGCCTCTCAGATGGGCTTCAACGGTTAAGTCTGCAATACCTAGGGCTGACAGGGACATGGGGAAACTCCCATACTGGTAGCAAGAGTATATAAAATCAGTTCAACTATTTTGGAGAACAATTTGAAAATAAGGCTTTTAAATTTGAAAATGTGCATGCCCTGTGATCCTTTTATAGGAATCCACACCAGAGACTGATAAACATCATCATGATAAATGGAGAAGAAATCAAAGTGGTCAACGATTGCAGTCTACTTGGATCAACAATCAATGTCCATGGAAACAGCAGTCAAGAATTGCATTGGGAAAATCTACTGCAAAAGACCTCTTTAAAATGTTAAAAAGCAAAGATGTCACTTTGGAGACTAAGGTATGCCTAACCCAAGTCATGGTCTTTTCAATTACCTCATATGCATTCGAAAGCTGGACAACGAAAAAGGAAGACAGAAGAAAAACTGATGCATTTGAATTATGGTGTTGGCAAAAGAGTACTGCTAGAAGAACAAACAAATTCATTATAGAAGAAATACAACCAGAATGCTCTTTAGAAACGAGGATGGTCAGACTTCGGCTTGCTTACTTTGGACACATCATTAGGAAAGACCAATCACTAGAAAAAGACATCACGGTTGGTAGTGGGTCAGTAAAAACGAGGGAAACCCTCCATGAGACAGATTGACACAACAGCTGCAACAACAGACTCAAACATATCATAGATCATGAAGATGGCACGGGACTGGGCAGCGTTTTGTTCTATTGTACATAATAAGGTCTCCATGAGATGGAACTGACTCAACAGCAACTAACTACAACATACACCAGAGAAACTCGCACACAAAACAATTTCTTGAAAGATGTTAACCATAATTCTGTTTATAACCAAAAAATTAGATGAACAACTTTAATGTCATCATTAGGGGAATGGATAAAAATATATGTTAACAAATATTTACAGATGAAATGATACAATGTCTAGGACTTGCTTCAAAATAATGTCGGATTAGGGGGAATAGGTGGGGTGGGGCCATACACTGAGTTACTAATTGTCGATCAGTGCTCAGTGTATGGGAGTGCACTATACTGCTATCATTATTTTATATACATTAGGAACTTTCCATAATAAAAAGCTAAAATTTTTGGTAAACTTACACAGTAAGATCCTATAAAGCAATTAAAATGAATGAACCATATTTTAGTTGTAGCAATGTGAACATATCTCAGTGTACTGTAATGATAAAAAGCTTCAAAAGGTTATATACTATATATTATGTATAATTAAAAAACTCATGAAACTATATATTGTTTACTGATACACAGATATGCAATAAGGCGTAAAACATGGACAAAAAGATATATACGACTTTAAGAGGAGGACGGAGGGTGATGATGAACATGCTATATACCTTACCTGTAACTTATTTCTTTTAGAAGGAAACTTTGTAGCAAATAGGGCAGACTGTTAACATGTACACAATCTGGGTGGTGCTACATGGGACACAGTGGAAGAAGGAACTATCCAGAAGTTAGTAAAGACTCCACAGGAGAGGGGCTGTTTGAGCTGTGTGTGGAACAAATAGAACACTTGAAAAAAAATACTAACTCAAGTTAAGAAAAGATGGGACCCAAGAGGCTTTCCCCTGAGAGAACAGCATTTCCACTCTATCCAAGGATTTGAGCCACACAAAAGTCTCCCTTATGTTGGTCTCAAAGCACTGTCAAGACACACTCCTTACCTCCAGACCAGAAAAGGCAGTGATGAACCCATAGCACCCAGAATGATGACTGCTCAGCAATCATTCTGGGTAAATGAATGAATTCTTCATGTTCTCTCATTCATTCATTCCAGAAATACTGATTTGGCAGTAGTCTATGCCAGGCACTGCTCCGGGCCCCAGGGATGTTGCAGATAGCAAGACAGAAGAGGTCCTTGTCTCAGGGAAGCTGTCTGGTGAAGGGCACATGACCGAAAAGCAGAAGAGCAGGCTACACAGCGGGGCTGGGAAGGCCTCTTTGAGAAGTGCCTTCCAAGCTGGGACTTGCATGCAGAGAGGACAGGGAGACGGAAGTGGGTGGCAGGCAGAGGGCCAGCTGGTGGCCAGGGCCTGAGCAGGGAGAGGGCGAGTCAAGAAGAAGGGGCCTGTCTGATGTCAGCACATCAGTACTCCTATCACTTCTATGCCCTCAAAATTCAGTGGGCAGACCCTGACAGCCTAGAGATCCTGCGTCACGAAAAAAGACACAGACTAAGAAAACCAGGCAAGTAGGACCCCTCACCACCCCTCAGGGTGCCCTTATTCTCAGCACCACCCTCACACTATCCGCAAAAATGCAGCCTTGCGGTGACTTCCACCTGTGGAGGTAGCCAGTGCTCTGCACACTCTGCTTTGAAGAAGTAAGGCAGAAAGGAGTGGTCTGTTCCTGGGCAGCTTGACAAGAAACGGTCCGTGGAACGTGGAGCTGACCCTGCAAGAGCAGCCTGGAGGCCCTCAGAGATCATAGGCACGGGGTGGGGCAGACACTCAGGCGCCTGCAACTGGGGCTAGAATCGGCCTTGGACAGTAACCAGCTCTAGGGCACTGGGCCAGATAGATCTGCTGTACAAGACTATGTCCTCAGCACCAGTGCTTTACACACCAGAAGCCCTGCACTCAGAGGAGCTATGTGCACATTCACAGTTGCGTTCATTCATTCAAACCATATTTATTAAGCACAACAGGAACCCAGATCCACCAGTGAAAAAACTGACAAAAATCCTCACTTTTGTGGAAATTACATGTCAGTGGAGAAGACACAGACAATAATATAGTAAAGAAGTAAATTACGTGGCCTCCTAGGAGGCGAAGGGCCATGGGGAAAGCATAGAGAGACCAGGCTTCCTGGGGAGGGGCTGCAGTTGTAAAGAAGGCAGGCTCCCTAGAAAGAAGGTACACAGCAGGTTGGCAAACATTTTCTTAAAGGGCCAAGCAGTTACTATTTCAACCTTTGCGGGCCATACAGACTCTTACAGCTACGCAATTCTGCTTCTGTATCACGAGAGCAGCCAGAGACAACACAGGAATGAATGGGCATGACTGTACTCCGAGAAGAGTTTACTTACAGACATTACAGACTGGGTCAGCTGAGACGTGCCTCTGTGCTGCTTAGCCCCCACTTAGCAGTGAGGTTTGGGGACCAGGTTCATGCTGCTTATCTCCGGTAGGACCAGGGAGCAACTTTCTATCAACCACAGTTGGTGTGTGAGACGATGCCTGTTTGTGTTCACTAAACATGTACTGAGTAAACGAAAGCAATGACTATTTACTGAGCATCTGCCGCATGGTGTGATGAGTAGTGCTTGATGAGAAGATGGGGTTAAGTGGGTGAAGCCGTTATTGCTTCTAAATTACTATTAAAGGGACTAACTAGCCCTGTGCCTGACATGTAAGAGACTCTCATTAAGCTCTAAGTCCATCTGCTGGTCAAGGCCAGGTCCAGAGCTCCGAAGCCTCAGTTATACAGGGAACAACTTCAGACTCTGGCCACTATGAGCAGTCATACACATGGAGTGAGCCAGAGAAGCCCATGTGGGCCCCACTGGGAGGGACAGCCCAGCAAGCCCAAGATGCTCCATGGCTCTGTCCCACCCCTTAGTGGCCCAGGCCAGGCAAGCACTCACGTAGAAGCGCAGCAGTGCCCCATCTGAATTGCAGCACCAGGACCTTCTACCCAAATACTCGTGGGCCGTGTTGAGCAGCATGAGGGAGGACGGGAGCAGGGGCGTCTCCGAAATCCCTGGGGGAAACATCAGACAAGTCAGCATGGGAACATGTGGCCTGTGAGAAAGGCTGGGGTGCAAGCTCACCTCTTGACCAAAACCGGAAAAAAACAAACCTGTTGCCATCCAGTCGATTCTGATTCAGTGACCCTACAGGATACAGCAGAACTCCCCCACAGGGTTTCCAAGGTGGATTCGAACTGCTGACCTTTTGGTTAGCAGCCTGTGCTTATTTTTCAGGTTTTTTTTTTTTTAATTCTGCTTTACGTGGAAGTTTACAGCTAATTGGTTTCTCATAAAAAAATTTATACACACGTTGTGTGACCCTAGTTGTTATCGCTATAATATGGCCGCACATTCTTCCCTTCCACCCTTGATTTCCTGTGTCCATGAAACCAGCTCCTATCCTTTTCTGGCTTCTCATCTTGCCTCCGGACAGGAGCTGCCCATTTAGTCTCGTGTATCTACTTGAACTAAGAAGCATACTCTTCAAGAGTATCATTTTATGTCTTATAGTCTAGTCTATTCTTTGTCTGAAGAGTTGGCTTTGAGAATGGATTTTCTCCCCATACAAAAATTTATACATACATTGTTATGTGACTCTAATTGCTCTCCCCATACTGTGACAGCACACACCTCCCTCCTTTTTACCCCCGATTCCCCATATCCATTCAACCAGCTCCTAACCTCCTAACCCTCTCTGCCTTCCCATCTCAACTCCGGACAGAAGCTGTCTGATTAGTCTCTTGTATCTACTTGAGCTAAGAGGCACACTCCTCACGAGTATCCCTTTACGTCCCACAGACCAGTCCAATCCCTGTCTGAAGAGTTAGCTTCGGAAACTCTTTTAGTTCTGGGCTGATAGGGAATCCAGGGACCATGCCTTCCGGGGTACCTCAAGTCTTAGTCAGACCATTAAGTCTGGTCTTCTTACTAGAATTTGAGAGCTACACCTCACTTTTCTCCTGCTCCCTCTGGGACTCTCTGTTGTGCACCCTGTCAGGGTGGTCACTGGTGGTAGCTGGGCACCATCTAGTTCTTCTGGTCTCAGGCTAATGAAGTCTCTGGTTTATGTGGCCCTTTCTGTCTCTTGGGCTACTACTTTCCTTGTGTCTTTGGTGTTTTTCATTCTCCTTTACTCCAGGTGGTTGGCACAAATTGATGCATCTTAGATGGCTGCTTGCAAGCTTTTAAGACCCCAGACGCCACTCACCCAAGGAGGATGCAGAACATTTTCTTAATAAGCTTTGTTATGCCAATTGACCTAGATGTCCCCTGAAAGTATGGTCCCCAAACCCCTACTCCTGCTACCCTGTCCCTCAAAGTGTTTGTATTCAGGAAACTTCTTAGCCTTGGTTTAGTCCAGTCCTGCCGACTTCCACTGTAGTGGGCACTGTCCTTCCCTTCACCTAAGATAATTCTTATCTACTATCTAGTTAGTAAGTAACCATCCCACTCCCTCCCCACCCTCGTAACCATCAAAGAATGTTTTCGTCTGTGTTTAAACCTTTTCTTGAGTTCTTATACTAGTGGTCTTATACAATATTTGTCGTTCTGTGACTGACTAACTTCACTCAGCATAATGACCTCAAGCTTCCTCCATGTTATGTTTCACGGCTTCACCATTGTTCTTTATTGTTGCATAGCATTTCACTGTGTGGATATACCATAATTGGTTTACCCATCCGTCCAGTGATGGGCACCTAGGCTGTTTCCATCTTTTTGCTATTGCGAACAGTGCTGCAATGAACATGGGTGTGCATATATCTATCCGTGTGATGGCTCTTATTTCTCTAGGATATATTCCAAGGAGTGGGATAGCTGGATGATATGGTACTTCTCTTTCTAGCTTTTTAAGGAAGCACCAAATCAATTTCCAAAGTGGGTGAACCATTTTACATTTCCACCAACAGTGTATAAGTGGTCCACTCTCTCCACAACCTCTCCAGCATTTATTATTTTGTGTTTTTTGGATTAATTCTAGCCTTCTTCAGGTGAGATGGTAACTCATTGTAGTTTTGATCTGTATTTCTCTAATGGCTAATGATCGTGAGCATTTCTTTATGTGTCTATCAGCCACCTGAATATTTTATTTGGCAAAGTGCTTGTTCATATCATTTGCTCATTTTTAAATTGGGTTATTTGTCTTTTTGTTGTTGAGGTTTTACAATATCTTGTAGATTTTAGAGATTAGACACTAATTGGATTTTTAGCGGCCAAAATTTTTTTCCCAGTCTGTAGGTTATCTTTTAACTCTTTAGGTGAAGTCTTTTGATAAGCGTAAGTGTTTGATTGTTAGGAGCTCACATTTATCTAGTCTCTCTTCTCGTGCTTGTGCATTGTTACTTATGGTTTGTACTGTATTTATGCCATGTATTAGGGCTCCTAGCGTTGTCCTTATTTTTTTTTGAAGGTTTTTTCTTATTGTAATTCAGGTGAAGGTTTACAGAATAGTTTCTCATTAAACAGTAGTACACATATTGTTTTATGACATTGGTTAACAACCCCATGACATGTCAACCCTCTCCCTTCTCGACCTTTTTTTTTTTTTGGTGAAAATATACATACCCAAGATAAACCATTTTAAAAATTTCTACATACACAGTTCAGTGACATCGACTACGCTCTTCCAATTGTGCTGCTATTCTTACTTTAGATGAAGGTTTACAGAACAAAATAGTTTCTCATTAAACAGTTAGTACACACGTTGCCCTATGACAATGGTTAACAACCTCACTACACATTAACACTGTCCTTACTCAACCTTGGGTACCCTATCTCCAGCTTTCCTGTCTCCTTCTGTCTTCTAGCCCTTGTCCCTGGACTGCTGTACCTCATTAGTCCCATTTTGTTTTATGGGGCTGTCCAATCCCTGGCTGAACAGTGAAACTTGGAAGTGACTTCACCACTGAGCTAAAAGGGTGTCTGGGGGCCATACTCTTGGGGTTTCTACAGTCTCCTTTAGGCCAGTAAATCTGGTGTTTTTCTCTGTGTGTTAGAATTTTGTTCTACATACTTCTCCAGCTCTGTCCAGAACCCTCTGTTGTAATCCTGGCCAGAGCAGTCAGTGGTGGTAGCCGGGCACCATCTAGCTGTACTGGACTCAGTCTGGTGGAGGACTTGGTAGCTGTGGTCCATTAGTTTGTCCTTATTTTTTCTTCCATGATCTTTATCATTTTCAATTTTATATTTAAGTCTTTGAACCAGTTTGAGTTAGTTTTTGGGCATGTAGTGAGGTATGGGTCTTGTTTCAGTTTTTTGCAGATGGATATACAGTTATGCCACTGCCATTTGTTAAACAGACTGTCTTTTCCCCAGTTAAAGGACTTTCGACCTTTGTCAAATATCAGCTGCTCATAGGTTGATAGATTTATGTCTGGATTCTCAATTCTGTTCCATCGGTCTATGTATCTGTTGTTGTACGAGTACCAGGCTGTTGTGACTACTGTGGGGGTATAACAGGTTCTAAAATCACGTACTGTGAGGCATCCCACTTTGTTCTTCTAGAGTAATGCTTTAGTTATTCGGGACCTCTTCCCCTTCCATATTAAGTTGGTGATTTGTTTCTCCATCTCATTAAAAATGCCGGTGGAATTTGGATCCGGACTGCATTGTATTTGTAAATCACTTTGGGTAGAACTGACATATTCACAATGTTGAGTCTACCTATCCGTGAGCAAGGTATGTTTTTCCACTTATGCAGGTGTCCTATGGTTTCTTGCAGTAGTGTCCTGTAGTTTTCATTGTAGAGATCTTTTATGTCTCTGGTTAGATTTATTCCTAAGTCTTTTATGTTCTTGCGGGCTATTATAAATGGTACTGATTTGGCGATTTCCTCTTTGAGGATTTCTATGTTGGTGTAAAGGAATCGAACTGATTTTTGTATGTTCATCTTGTATCCTGAAACTTTACTGAAATCTTCTATTAGTTACAGTAGTTTTCTTGTAGATTCTTTGGGGTTTTCTGTATATATGATCATATCATCTGCAAACAGAAATATTTTTACTTCTTCCCTACCAATGTGGATGTGCTTTATTTCGTTTTCTAGCCTAACTGGTCTGGCTAGAACCTCCAGCACAATGTTGAATAAGAGCAGTGATAAAGGGCATCATTGTCTGGTTCCAGTTCTCAACCGCAATGCTTTCAAAGTGTCTCCATTTAGGATAATGTTGGCTGTTGACTTTGTATAAATGTCCTTAATTATATTGAGAAATTTCCCTTCTATTCCTATTTTCTTGAGAGTTTTTATCATGAATGGGTGTTCAACTTTGTCAAATGCCTTTTCTTCATCGACTGATAAGATTATATAGTTCTTTTGTTTTATTTATGTGATGAATTACACTGACTGTTCTAATGTTGAACCATGCCCGCATACCTGGTATAAATCCCACTTGATCATGGTGAATTATTTTTTGGATATGCTGCTGAATTCTATTGGCTATAATTTTGTTGAGGATTTTTGCATCAATGTTCACGAGAGATACTAGTCTGTAATTTTCTCTTTTTGTGGTGTCTTTACCTGGTTTTGGTACCAGGGTTACGCTGGCTTCATAGAATGAGTTTGGGAGCATTCCATCCTTTTCTATGCTCTGAAATACCTTTAGTAGTAGTGGTGTTAGCTCTTCTCTGAAAGTTTGGTAGAATTCTCCAATGAAGCCATCTGGGCCATGGCTTTTTTTTGTTGGGAGTTTTTAAATAACCTTTTCAATTTCTTCTTTTGTTATGGGTTTATTCAGTTGTTCTACCTCTGTTTGTGTTAGTTTAGGTAGGTAGTGAGTTTCTAGAAATGTGTCCATTTTCTCTAGGTTTTCAAATTTGTTCCAGTACAATTTTTCATAGTATTCTGTTATGTTTCTTTTAATTTCAGTTGGGTCTGTTGTTGTTATCACCCATCTCATTTCTTATACAGGTTATTTTCTTCCTCTCCTGTTTTTCTTTTCTCAGTTTGGCCAATGGTTTACTGATTCTGTTGATCTTTTCAAAGAACCAGCTTTTGGTCTTGTTAACTCATTCATTTTTCTATTTAATTCTGCTCTAATTCTTATTATTTCCTTTCTTCTAGTGCCTGCGGGCTTCTTTTGCTGCTCTCTTTCTACTTGTTCTAGTTGTAGGGTTAATGTTTTGATTATGGCCCTTTCTTCTTTTTGCATGTGTGCATTTATTGCTATAAAATGATCTCTGAGCACTGCTTTTGCTGTGTCCCAGAGGTTCTGGTAGGATGTGTTTTCATTCTCATTTAATTCTATGAATTTCTATATTCCATCCTTAATTTCTTCTAAAACCTACTAGTTTTTGAGCAAGGTGTTGTTCAGTTTCCATGTATTTTATTCTTTTTCCTTTGCTTATTCTACTGTTGATTTCTACTTTTATGGCTGTATGGTCAGAAAAGATGCTTTGTAATATTCTGATGCTTTGAATTTTGTTAAGTCTTGCTTTATGGCCTAATATGTGGTCTATTCTGGAGAATGTTCCATGTGTGTTGGAAAAGAAAGTATACTTGGCTGCTGTTGGGTGGAGTGTTCGGTATATGTCTGAGATCAAGTTGGTTGACTGTAGCATTTAGCTCTTCCGTGTCTTTGTTGAGCTTCCATCTGGATGTTCTGTCCTTCACCGAAAGTTGTGTGTTGAAGTCTCCTACTACTATTGTGGAGCTCCCTCTCTTTTCAGTGCTGTTAGAGTTTGTTTTACGTATTTTGGAGCCCTGTCATTGGGTGTTTAAATATTTATTATAGTTATGTCCTCCTGGTGTACTGACCGTTTAGTCATTATATAGTGTCCTTTCTTATCCTTTGCGGTGGATTTTAAAGTCTATTTTGTCAGAGATTAATATTGCCACTCCTGCTCTTTTTAGAGTGTATTTTGCTTGATATATTTTTTTCCATCCTTTTACTTTTCGTTTGTTTGTGTCTCTAAGTCTAAGGTGTGTCTCTTGTAGGCAGCATACAGATGGATAATTTTTTTCATCCAATCTGCCACTGTCTGTGTCTTTACTGGTGCATGCAGTCCATTTACATTCAACGTAATTATTGATAGGCATGAGTTTAGTGCTGTTATTTTGATGTCTTTTTTTGCGTGTTGTTTCTTTGTTCCACTTTTCTCTGCTGAGTCGTTTTTCTTTATGTATTTTCTTTTTATCTTTTTCATTGTTTTTCACTTTGTGTTTGCTGAGTCTTTGTATTTTTCTAGTTTATTTTGAATTGTATGATTGTTAGTTTCCTTTGTGGTTACTTTCATATGAACCCCTATTTTTCTAAGTTTATACCAGTCTTTCATTTCTTTATATTGCCTTGACTACTTCTCCATATGAAAAATCTATGCCTACATTTTTTAGTCCCTTTTTTTTGATTTAATGTTGTCATCTTTTACATATTGATATCTGTTTCCTATTTTCAGTGGTTTAGCTTTGATTTACTTTTGTGACTTCCCTATCTGGGTTGATATCTGGTTTCTCTGTCTTGTGTTCTTGTCTTGGGTTGTTATCCTATGTTACTGATTTTCTAACCGGAGGACTCTCTTTATTATTTCTTGTAATTTTGGTTTGGTTTTTGCAAATTCCCTAAACTTTAGTTTATCTGGAAATGCCCTAATTTCACCATCATATTTGAGAGACAGTTTTGCTGGATATGTAATTCTTGGTTGGCAGTTTTTTTTTCCTTCAAGGCTTTATATATGTCATCCCATTTCCTTCTTGCCCACTGGGTTTCTGCTTAGTCTGAGTTTATTCTTAACTCTGCTTTGTAGATGACTTTTCGTTTATCCCTAGCTGCTCTTAAAATTCTCTCTTTATCTTTGGTTTTGGTAAGTTTGATTATAAAATGTCTTGGTGACTTTCTCTTGGGATCTACCTTACGTGGGGTTTGATGAGAACCTTGGATAGGTATCTTGTCATCTTTCACAGTATCGGGGAAGTTTTCTGCAAAAAAATCTTCAACAATTCTCTCTGTATTTTCTGTTATCCCACTCTGTTCTGGTACTCCAATCACTCGTAGGTTATTCCTCTTGATAGACTCCCACATAATTCTTAGGGTTTCTTCATTTTTTAAAACTGTTTTATCTGATGTTTCCTCAAATAAGTTGGTTTCAAGTGCTTTATCTTCAGTCTCACTAATTCTGACTTCCACTGCCTGAATTCTGCTCCTATGACTTCCCATTTAGTTGTCTGATTCTGAAACTTTATTGTTAATCTTCTGGATTTCTGATTGCTGTCTCTCTATGGATTCTTGCAGCCTGTCATATTTGTCATTATGCTCTTCTATAATCTTTTTAATTTTCTCTATTATATGTTCTGCCTTTTGCTTAATTTCCTTCCTAATTTCTTGAAGAGTTCTGCATATTAATCTTTTGTATTCTGCCTCTGGTAATTCCAAGAAATTTTCTTCCTCTCGAAAATTTCTAGATTCTTTACTTTGGGAGCTTGCTGAATGTGGGGATATATGCCATTTAAACATGGCTGCACTACTGACAACTGCAGCCCCCACAGGCCTCTATGCTGCACATGTTGAGACTTGTCCCCAACATGTTGAGACTTGTCACGACTTGTTTTCCCAAACCTATTGTCCCTTTACTGATTGGCTTGTTTACCTGAATTCCTTCTCCCTTGCCCGCACCGAAAGCCCACTGTTCTGTTATTTGCTTCACTGCTTGCTGTACTGACTATAAATAAACTCCTGGGACTGAAGCCGGGTCGACTCCTCAGAGTGACCCTCCTGGCCCCACTTCTCTGTAAGAGTTGTGTTTGGTTACTGTCTCCGCCATCCTGACATTCGCCACCGCTGCGACAGATGGTGCCCCGTGTGAGGGACTGCGACAGCTGAAGCCATCATGGATTGCCTCTGTATGTGATTTGATATTGACTGTTGTCTCCGAGCCATCAATAAGTTATTATATTTATTTTATGTTTGCTTACTGTGTCCTAGCTTCTTGTTTTTTTTGATATGCCCAAATAGGCTGCTCGTATGAGCTAGAGTGATTATTGGCACCTCTGAAGCTCTGTGTCCTGTCACCAGGTGGTTAGATCTGTTACTAGGTATGTGAGCTCAGGAGTCCAACCACTCCTCCTGTATGGATTCAGCTCAGGTGCCCAGGTAGATAACCACTAAGTGTGTGGTGTAGGCTCTCACATACAGTCCTAGATAGGCATGGGTGATTGTTGTAGGCGCAGGCATCTGGCTGCATCCAGGGACACACTCTGAGCAAGGCAGGCAGCTAACGGCCAACCCCGCGTGTCCAAGAGGAAGGGTGTCCCTGTTCTCTAGAGTGCGTAGGTGGGTGGGTTTTGCAGCCGGACTAGGAGCACCTAATACTGTTGTTTGTAAGGAATGGGGGACAACTCTTATTCATGGGCCCCACTCACAGGTGGCTAGGTGGGCTCTCGTGGTGGACGCTGTTGCAAGTGGCATGGGTGGAGCCACCAGTCCTCAGGCCCCTAATGTGGGTAGGTGAAGACCCTGCTTAATGGGTAGAGCAGTGTCAAAAGTCAACAACCTGCCACTTCACAGGTGAAACAGCTGAAGTTAGACTTCCAGTATATACCCTGTTGTACTGCGGTAATGAAGGCCTACACTGTTGAGATAGGCCCGCACAAGTCTATGCAGTGTGGAAGGCACTCAAACTGTGTGGATCCCTTATGCCTGTGCCTAGGCAAAGTAGCTATGCCTACCTTGGCTTAGGGGAGCCAGCCATTTATTTTTTCCCGTTTGTTAATTTGGTCACTCTCCAAGGCAGGGAGAATGGCTCTGGGTGCGTGACGGATCCTACTTCCGGCCCAGGCAACTTGGCAATTGCTGAAGCCGTTCCGGGACCCAGTGCACAGCAGGGAGCCGGGAGGTAAAAGGGAAAGAGGTTTTTCCCTAAGGGGGGTATTTTTGATCCGCATGGTAAGCTGTACACAATTACTTATTGTTCGCTGGGTGAAGGGCTGCTTCTCACTGGTTCTGGGTGGCCGTGTAGGCTCTCTGGTGCTGGGTCTCCCACGGTGCGGAAAACATGCCTTCAGAGCACGGCTGCTTGCCTGTCTCACTGCTCACCCCTGAGATGATCCGGCCTGAAGGGCGCAGGCTCTCGCTGGGTCACGTCTGGCAATTCCTCACTGCTTCCGAAACGTCTCTCCTTCCCCCTGCCACTCAGTCTGGTTCCTCAACTCTGCCTTTGATGTTCAGGTTTCCCAGATTTGCCACATATAATGGAATCACTTGTTTTTTCGGGTCTTTGTTGTAAGAGGGACCACTAGAAGCATCTGACTACTCTGCCATCTTGGCCTCACCTCTTGGGAATAGTTTTAGTTCTGGGTTAACACAGAGTCTGGGGGACATGTCTTCTGGGGCTCCTCCAGTCTCAGTCAGACCATTAAGTTTGGTCTTTTTACCAGAATTTGAGTTCTGCACACCAGTTTTATCCTGCGCCGTCAGGGACTCTCTGTTGTGTCCCCCGTCAGGGCGGTCATTGGTGGTAGCCAGGCACCATCTAGTTTTTCTGGTCTCAGGCTGATAGAGTCTTTGGTTTACATGGCCCTTTCCGTCTCTTGAGATATTTTCCTTGTGTCTTTGGTGTTCTTCATTCTCCTTTGCTCGAGGTGGGTTGGGACCAATGGATGTATCTTAGATGGTTGCTCGCTAGCTTTAAAGACCCCAGAGACCATTCACCAAAGTGGGATGCAGAACATTTTCTTAATAAACTCTATTATGCCAACTGACCTAGATGTCGCCTGAAACCATGGTCCACCAAACCCAGCCCCTGCTACACCATCACTCGAAGTGTTTGGCTGTGTTCAGGAAACTTCTTAGCTGTTGGTTTAGTCCAGTGGTGCTGACTTCCCCTATATTGTGTGTTGTCCTTCCTTCACCTAAGAGAATTCTTATTTACTATCTAGTTAGTGAGTTCCCCTCTCCCTCCCTACCCCCCTCATAACCATCATAGACTGTTTTTTTCTGCATTTAAACCTTTTTCTGAGTTCTTACAATACAGGTCTAATAACATATTTGTTTTTTAGTGGCTAATTTCACTCAGCAAAACGCCTTCCAGATTCATTCATGTTCAGATGTTTTGTGGATTCATCGTTGTTCTCTATTGTTGCGTAGTATTCCATTGTGTGAATATACCATAATTTGTTTATCCATTCATCTGCTCATGGGCACCTAGGTTGTTTCAATTTTTTTCTATTGTGAACAGTGCTACAATGAATACAGCTGTGAATATATACATCCATTTGTGTGAGAGCTCTTATTTCTCTAGAATATATTCCAAGGAGTAAGATTGCTGGTCATATGATACTTTTATTTCTATCTTTTAAAGGAAGCACCAAATCGATTTCCAAAGTGGTTGTACCATTTTACAATCCCACCAGCAGTGTATAAGTGTTTGAGTCTCTCCACAACATCTCCAACATTTACTATTTCCTGTTTTTTGGATTAATGCTAGCCTTGTTGGGGTGAGATGGTATCCCGTTGTAGTTTTGATTTGCATTTCTTTAACGGCTGATGATCGTGAGCATTTCCTCATTTATCTCTTACCTACCTGAATGTCTTGTTTGGTGAAGTGCCTGTTCATATACTTTGCCCATTTTTTAATTGGGTTATTTGTCTTTTTGTGGTTGAAGTTTGGCAGTATCTTGTAGACTGTAGAGATTAGACCCTGATTGGGTATGTTGCAGCCAATTTTTTGTCCCCAGTCTGTAGGTTGTCTTTTTACTCTTTTGGTGAAGTATTTTGATAAGTCTTTGATTTTTAGGAGCTCCCACTTACCTAGTTTCTCTTCTGGTGTTTGTGCATTGTTACTTATGATTTGTATTCTGCTTATGCTATGTATTAGGGCTCTAGCGTTGTCCTTATTTTCTCTTCCATGATCTCTATTGTTTTCGATTTTATATTTAGGTCTTGGATCCATTCTGAGTTAGTTTTTGTGCATGGTGTGAAGTATGGGTCTTGGTTTCAATTTTTTACAGATGGATATCCAGTTATGCCAGCACCATTTGTTAAAGAGACTGTCTTTTCCCCATTTAACAGACATTGGGCCTTTGTCAAATATCAGCTGCTCACAGGTGGATGAATTTACATCTGGATTCTCAGTTGTGTTCCATTGGTCTGTGTCTGCTGTACCAGTATGAGGCTGTTTTGACTACAGTGGCAGTATAATAGGTTCTAAGATCAGGTAGTTTGAGGCCACCCACTTTGTTCTTCTTCAGTAATGCTTTACTTACCTGGGACCTCTTCCCTTTCCAAATGAAGTTGGAGATTTGTTTGTCCATTGTTGGCATTTGGATCAGGACTGCATTGTATCTGTAGATCGCTTTGGGTAGAAGTGACATTTTCACAATGCTGAGTCTTCCTAATCATGAGCAAGGTATGTTTTTCCACTTATGCAGGTCTCTTTCGGTTTCTTTCAGTAGTGTCTTGTAGTTTTCTTTGTATAGGTCTTTTACATCTCTGGTTAGATTTATTCCTAAGTATTTTTTCTTGGGGGCTATTGTAAATGGTATTTATTTTGTGATTTCCTCTTAGAGGTTCTCTTTGTTGGTGTAGAGGAATCCAATGGATTTTTGTACGTTTATCTTGTATCCTGATACTTTGCTGAAATCTCCTATTAGTTCCAGTAGTTTTCTTGTGGATTCATTCTGGTTTTCTGTGTATAAGATTGTACCATCTGTGAATAGGGATACTTTTACTTCTTCCTCACCAATTTAGATGCCCTTTCTTTCTTTTTCTAACCTAATTGCTCTGGCTAGGACCTCCAGCACAATGTTGATTAAGAGTGGTGATATAGGGCATCCTTGTTTGGTTCCCTTTCTCAAGGGGAATGCTTTCAAACTCTCTCCATTTAGGATGATGTTGGCTGTTGGCTTTGTATAAATACCCTTTACTATGTTGAGGAACTTCCCTTCTATTCTTATTTTGCTGAGAGCTGTAACCATGAATGGATGTTGGACTTTGTCAAATGCCTTTTCTGCATCAACTGATGAGATCATGTGGTTCTTGTATTTCATTTATGTGATGGATTACACTAATTTTTTTTCTAATGTTGAACCATCCCTCCATGCCTGGTCATGGTGAATTATTTTTTTGATATGTTGTTGAATTCTAATGGCCAGAATTTTGTTGAGGATTTTTGTGTCTATGTTCATGAAAGATACTAGTCTGTATCTTTTTTTGTGGTGTCTTTATCTGGTTTTGGTATCAGGGTTATGCTGGCTTCACAGCATGAGTTTGGGAGTATTCCAGCCTTTTCTATGCTCTGAGATACCTTTATAGTAGTGGTGCTAAATCTTCTCAGAAAGTTTAGTAGAATTTGTCAGTGAAGTCATCAGGGCCAGGGTTTTTTTTTTGGTTGGGATTTTTTAAATTACTTCTTCAATTTCACCTTTTCTTATAGATTTCCTTAGTTGTTCTACCTCTGTTTGTGTTAGTTTAGGTAGGTAGTGTGTTTCTAGAAATTGTCCATTTCTTCTAGGTTTTCAAATTTGTTGGAGTACAATTTTTCATAGTATTCTGTTATAATTCTTTTAATTTCAGTTGGCTCTGTTGTGATATCACCCATCTTATCTCTTATTTGGGTTATCTGCTTCCTCTCCTGCTTTTCTTTTGTCTGTTTGGCCAAAGGTTTATTGATTTTGTTCATCTTTTCAAAGAACCAGCTTTTGTCTCATTAACTCTTTCAATTGTTTTTCTATTCCCAGTTCATTGAATTCTGCTCTAATTCTTATTATTTCCTTTCTTCTGGTGCCCGAGGGCTTCTTTTGCTGCTCTCTTTCTACTTGTTCCAGTTGTAGGGCTAGTGTTCTGATTTTGGCCCTTTCTTCTTTTTAGATGTGTGCATTTATTGATATAAACTGACCTCTGAGCACTGCTTTTGCTGTGTCCCAAAGGTTCTGGTAGGATGTGTTTTCATTCTCATTTTATTCTGTGAATTTTTTATTCCATCCTTAATTTCTTCTATAACCCAACTAGTTTTTCAGCAAGGCATTGTTCAGTTTCCATGTGTTTGATTTTTTCCTTTGCTTTTTTACTTATTGATTTGTACTTTTATGACTTTATGTTCAGAAAATGTGCTTTATTATTATTTCGATGCTTTGGATTCTGTTAAGGCTTGCTTTGTTGCCTAATATGTGGTCTGTTCTGGAGAATGTTCCATGGGCATTGGAAAAGTATACTTGCCTGCTGTTGGGTGGAGTGTTCTGTATATGTCTATGAGATCATGTTGGTTGATTGTGGCATTATATCTTCCATGTCTTTATTGAGTTTCTTTCTGGATGTTCTGTCCTTCACTGAAAGTGGCATGCTGAAGTCTCCTACTATTACTGTGGAGCTGTCTATTTCTTTTTTCAGTGCTGTTAGTTTGTTTTATGTACTTTGGAGTCCTGTCATTTGGTGTGTACATATTTATTATGGTTATGTCCTCCCAGTATATTGACCCTTTAATCATTACATAGTGTTCTTCCTTATCATTTGTGGTAGATTTTGCTTTAAAATCTATTTTGTCAGAGATTAATATTGCCACTCCTCCTCTTTTTTTGATTGTTGTTTGCTTGATATATTTTTTTGTATCCTTTTAGTTTTAGTTTGTGTCTGTAAGTCTAAGATGTGTCTCTTGCAGGCAGCATATAGATGGATCGTGTTTTTTGATCCATTCTGCCACTCTCTGTCTCTTTATTGGTGCACTGAGTCCATTTACACTTAGCGTAATTATTGATAGGTATGCATTTAGTGCTTTCATTTTGATGTATTTTTTTGTGTGTTGTTGACAGTTTCTTTTTTTGACTTAATTTTCTTTGCTGAATCATTCTTCTTCCTGTATTTTCTCTTCATCTTTTTCATTGTTGTTGATTTTGTATCTGCTGAGTTTTTTTCTTGTTTTTTATTTTGATATGTAGGAATGTTAGTTTCCTTCGTGGTTACCTTAATATTTACCTCTATTTTTCTACATTTAAACCAGTCCTTTATTTCTTTATATCGCCTTGACTTCCTCTCCATTTGAAAGACCTATAACTACATTATTTGTTTCTTCTTTTTTGTTTTAATATTGTCATCTTTTACATATTAACGCCTGTTTCCCTATTTTCAGTGTTTTAGGTTTGATTTATTTTTGTGACTTCCCTATCTGGGTTGATATCTGGTCACTCTGTCCTGTGCTGTAGTATTGGGTTCTTATCTGATGCTAGTGATTTTCTAACCGGAGGACTCCCTTTAGTATTTCTTGTAATTTTGGTTTGGTTTTTACGAATATCCTAAACTTCTGTTTATCAGGAAATGCCCTAATTTCACCATCATATTTGAGAGATAGTTTTGTTGGATATATAGTTCTTGGCTGGCAATTGTTTTCCTTCAAGGCTTTATGTTGCCCCATTGCCTTCTTGCCTGCATGGTTTCTGCTGAGTAGCCACAGCTTAGTCTTATTGACTCTCCTTTGTAGATGACTTCTAGTTTATCCCCAGAAGCTCTTAAAATTGTTTCTTTATCTTTGGTTTTGGCAAGTTTGATTATAACATGTCTTGGTGACTTACTTTTGGGATCTACCTTGTGTGGGGTTTGATAAGCTTCTTGGATAGATATCTTCTCATCTTTCACAATATCAGGGAAGTTTTCTGCCAACAAATCTTAAACAATTCTCTCTGTATTTTCTGTTATCCCCCACTGTTCTGGTACTCCAATCCCTCATAGTTTATTCCTCTTGATAGAGTCCCACATAATTCTTAGGGTTTCTTCATTTTTTTAAATCATTTTATCTGATTTTTCCTCAAATAAGTTGGTGTCCAGTGTTTTGTCTTCAATCTCACTAATTCTGATTTCCATTGCTTCAAGTCTGCTCCTACGAGTTTCACTTGAGTTGTGTAATTCTGCAATTTTATTGTTAATCTTCTGGATTTGTTTGCTGTCTTATGGATTCTTGTAGCCTGTTAAATCTGTCATTATGTTCTTGAATAACCTTCCTAAGTTCCTCTATTACTTTGTCTGTGTGTTCCCTGGCTTGTTCCCCATTTTGACCAATATCCTTCCTGATCTCTTGAAGAGTTCTGTATGTTAATCTTCTGAATTCTACTTCCGGTAATTCCGAGTTGTCTTCTTCCTCAAGAAGGTTTCTTGATTCTTTGTTTTGGTGGCTTGCTGAAGCCATCATGGTCTGCCTCGTTATGTAATTTGACGTCTACTGTTGTCTCCAAGCCATCAATAAATTATTATATTCATTTCTTTTACATTTGCTTACTGCGTCCTAGCTTCTTGTTTTGTTTTGATATGCCCAAGTAGGCTGGTCACATGAGCTAGTTTGATTATTGGTGTCTTTCAAGCTCTCACGTTCTGTCTCCAAGTAGCCAGAGCTGCTACGAGGTATGTGAGCCCAGGAGACCATTATTTTTCTTCTGTGGATTCAGCTCACGTGTCTAGGTCATCGGTCACTGATTGTGTGGTGCGGGCTCTCACCTGCATTCTAGATAGGCAGGGGTAATCGGAGTAGGCACAGGTATCTGACTGCAGTAGGGCGTCATGCGCTGATCAAGGCAGGGGGCCAACTGCTGCCCCTGAATGTCTGGGTGGAAGGCATTTACGTGTTCCCTAGAGCACGTAGGTAGGTGGATTTTGCAGCTGGACTATGGGCACCCGATGCTATTAGATGTAAAGACTGGGAGATACTACTTATTCTTGGACCCCTGTCACAAGTGGCTCGATAGAGTCAGTAGAGCCACCAGTCCTCAGACCCCTGATATGGGTAGGTGAGGACCCTGTTTAATGGGCAGGGTGGTGTTAAATGTAACTAATCTGCCACTCCTCCTTACAGCTGATACAGATGAAAATAGGCTTCAGGTATATACCCTGGTATACTGTGCTAATGAGGGCCTATGCTGTTGAAATAGGCCCACACAGGTCTATGCAGGGGTGAAAGGCATTCAAAGTCCATGGACCCCTCAGGCCTGTGCCTAGGCAAAGGGGCTGTGCCTGTCCTGATTTCCTAGCTTAGGGGAGCTGGCAGATTATTTTTTTCCAGTTTGTTAATGTGTTCCCTCTTCAAAGCCAGGAGAATGGCTCAGGGCATGTGATGAGTCCTACTTCTGGCTCAAGGAGCACAGCTATCACTGAAGCAGACTGGGACCTGACTGGGCAGGTAAATGGGAAAGAGGTACTTCTAAAAAGGGATTTTTTTTTTTATCCTTGCAGTAAGTTAGATGCATGTACTTTTGCTGATTGAGCGCCGTTTCTCGCTGGTTCCGGAGGTTTGAGCAGACTCTCCGCTGCTCGGTCTCTCCCAAAGTGGAAAACGTGTACCAAGCACCACTGCTCGTCTCATCGCTGGTGCCAGCTGATCCAGCCTGCATGGTGCCAGCTGTGGCCAGGTCAGGTAGCCAACTCCTTGCTGCTTCTGAATCGTCGCTCCCTCTCCCTGCCACTCAGTGCAATTCCTCAACTTTGTCTTTGATGTTCGGGGCTCCTAGATCATCATATATAATCAATTCCCTTGTTTTTTCGTGTCTTTGTTGTAAGAGGGACCACAGGAAGCATCTGACTACTCCACCATTTTGGCCTGACCTCCCTCACAGCCTGTGCTCTTAACCAATGTGCCACCAGGGCTCCAACTGGTCTTTCTCTCCTTTCTTATATATATATTTTAAACTAATGACTTGATTGGCTTTATTAAAGCAATACATGCTTATTAAAAAATAATTCAAACCATATAGAAAAGTATACAGAAGAAAGAACTCTTCACCCACCAAAATACCAGCCCCCAGTTACCAATGTTGACATTTGGTGAACATCACTCAAAGCATCTTCCTATGACCATCTGAGACTTTTGAAATAGAGAGAAAAATCATTTGTAACAATGGACCACAGACTACATATACTATTTCTGTGAACTTAAAAATTACTAAATTTAGAATTAGCTGAATATTACAGAAGAAAAGGTAAAACAGAAGAAACAAGAACTACTAGATTACAGTAAAACATTTGTTGACAACTAGAACTATGATTAGTTCCTTAAAGATCCCTTTGTTATTTTTCAACCTGTAGGCCATAATCCATTAGTGGCTTCTAACCAGCATTTTTAAAATGGATTAGGATAGAATATTTTAGAATAGAAAACATCAGAGGATATCATACCCAGTAGAATAAGGATTCTTTTATGAAACTTGTTTCATACTTCTTACTATTGGTCATTCTCGGTCAAGAAAGTTTGAAAAGCATAGGTTTAAAAAAAAAAAAAAAGGCAGAAAATTTTTAAGAAGTTCGAACCATCCAGATTTTTTATGATTCTTTTAAATTAGTTTCCTACAACATCAAATGATTCTCTATTATATAAGACTGCTGTTATGGAATGAACTGTGTCCCCTAAAAATGTGTTGTAAATCCTAACTCCCATACCTGTGTTTATAATCCCATCTGGGAATGAGTTTTCTTTGTTCTGTTAATGAGGAAGTTTTAGTGTAGGGCGTGTCTAAAGTCAATCTCTTTGAGATACAAGAGATTTAACAAGCAAGTGAGAGCAGAGATGGGAGAAGATGTCATGCCACGTGAAGATCACCAGGAGCCAAGAAATAAGGACCTTCCTCTAGAGCCGACAGGGAGAGAAAGGCTTCTCCTAGAGACGGCATCCTTAACTGTGAGAGGGTCAGCGAAAAAGAAGAAGACCCGCAATGAGATGGATTGACACAGTGGCTGCAACAACAGACTCAAGCATAACAACGATCAAGAGGATGGTGCAGGATCGGGCGGTGTTTCATTCTGTTCTATACAGGTCGCTATGATTGCAGCGATTCCACGGCACCTAACAACAACAAACTGTGAGGAACTAAACTTCTGTTCGTTACAGCCACCCATTTGTGGTATTTCTATTAGAGCAGCACTAGATAACAAGACACTTCCTTCTCTCTCCTCACTTCCTAACTTTGTTGCGAATATTACTTGTAGCAGTTCAAGGTTTACAATATTCACATTCTGTTCTGCAACCATAATTAGCTCAGTTGCTATCTCTAGGTATGGATTTCGTGTTCATCACAACCTCTATCCCACGGCTTTTCCATTCCT
Source organism: Trichechus manatus latirostris (assembly GCF_000243295.1). Taxonomy (NCBI): domain Eukaryota; kingdom Metazoa; phylum Chordata; class Mammalia; order Sirenia; family Trichechidae; genus Trichechus; species Trichechus manatus. Next base: position 2,210,618 of record NW_004444093.1, on the reverse strand, counting down.
GAGATACTTCATTTTGACTCATCTTGGTTAATCAAATTTCATCCATTAGTAGTGTTTCCTTTTTATTTTTTGTTGTTGTTGAGAATATACACAGAAGAACATACATCAATTCAACAGTTTCTACATGCACAATTCAGTGACACTGTTACAGTCTTCAAATTGTGCAACCATTCTCACCCTCGAATTGTTTCTCCCCCATTAACATGAACTCACTGCCCCCTAAATTGCCTATCCAATCTTTTGAGCTGCTACTGTCAATTTGATCCCATATAGTTCTTAAAAGAGCACAATGCTCAATGCAAATGTTCTTTACTAATTAAGCTAAACTATTGTTCGGTTTAAAGAACACTTCGGGGGATATTTTTGGTTTAAAGTTTAAAAATTATCTTAGGATAATAGATTTGAGGGTTCATTCAGCCTCTATGGCTCCAGAAATTCTGGATTCCATGAAAATCTGAAATTCTGTTCTGCATTTTCTCCCTTTGGATCAGGATTCTGCAATAGAATGTTTGATCAAAATATTCAATAGTGGTAGCCAGGCACCATCCAGTTCTGGTCTCAAAGCAAAGAAGGCAGCTGTTCATGGGCAATCAGCCATACATTCCATTTCTTCCTCCTACTCCTGATTCTCATTCCTATTGCTCTAGGCACACAGAGACCAACTATTGTACTTTGGATGACTGTTTGCAAGCTTTTAAGACCCCAGGCACTAAGCAATGAGCTAGGAGGTAGAATAGAAGCACTAAACACAATATTATGCAATTAACCGGGATGTCCCATGAAACTATGACCCTAAACCTCCAAACCAAGAAACTAAATCCTTTCAGGTATTTGGTTGTACATAACCAGCCTCACCAGCTACTCTGTGTTTGTTGTTGTTGTAAATTTATCTAGCACACATTTGCAAATTCAACTTTTTACATGTGTACAACATACTGACATCAATTACATTAACTGGCTGTGCAACCCTTACCCTTAATCAATATGATTTTTCTAATCTCCGTAAACTGAAACTCAGTGCTCCATAAGCAATAAATCCCCCCTTGCCCCTCCTCCCTGCCCCGGTAACCACTAATAAACTTTGGATGCTATATATTTGCTCGTCTTTCTCTTGTTATGTAAGTGAGGTCATACAATATTTGTCTTCTTGTGACAGACTTATTTTACTCAGCATAACATCTTCGAGCCCTGGTGGTGCAGGGGTTAAGTGCACCCACCAGCCGCTTCATGGGAGAAACATGTGACAGCGTGCTTCTATAAAGATTACAGCCTTGGGAACCCCATGGGCAGTTCTCCTCTGTCCTATAGGGTCGCTATCAGTCAGAACTGACTTGATGGCAATGGGTTTGGTTTCTGGGTTTTGGTAATGTCTTCAAGCTTCATCCATATTTTATCATGTATCAACACTTAATTTCTCTTTCTGGCTGAAGAGTACTCCAATGTATGTATATATTACATTTTGTTTATCCATTCACTTGCTCATGGGTATTTAGATTGTTTCTACCTTTTGGCAATTGTGACTACTGCTGCGATTAACATATGTCTGTTCATGTCACTGCTTTCAAGTCCCTTAGATATATTACCAGCAGTGGAATTGCTTAGTCGTGGGATAGTTCTATTTTTAGTTTTTTGAGGAACTGCCACACTGTTTTCCACATTAGCTGTACCATTTTGCATTCCTACTAGCAATGGATAAGGGTACCAATTTCCCCACATCTTCACCAACATTTGTTATTTTCCATTTCTTTTTTTTTTTTTTTTTTAATCTTAGTCATTCTAGTAAGTCTTTCTCTTATTTCTTGAAACATATTAATTGCACCTCTCTGATGGCTAATGATGTTGAGCATCTTTTCTTGTGTTACTGGCCATTTGAATATCCTCTTTGGTGAAATGTCTACTGAAGTCCTTTGCCATTTTTTGATTGGGTTATTTGTCTTTTTGTTGTTAAGTTTTCAAAGTTTTATATATATTTTGGTTATTAGATGCCTATCTGATATACAGCTTCTGAAGATACTCTCCCAATAGATAACTTGTCTTTTCACTTTTTTGGTAAATCTTTTGAAGAACAACAGTTCATAATTTTTATGAGGTCTCGTTTATTTATTTTGTCTCTTGCTGTTCATGCTTTTGAATTATATTAGATAAACCAGTGTTAAAAGCTAGGTCTGACAACCTTGTCCTTGAATTTTCTTTTAAGAATTTTATGGTTTAGTTTTCACATTTAGGTCCTTAGTCTATTCTCAATTTGTTTGTTTTACTGCATGTGGAAATCCAATTTTCCCAACATTATTTACTGAAGAGACTCTTCTTTCCCCATTGAGTAGACTCAGCATCCTTGTCAAAAATCAGTTGGCTAGAGATGTGTGGGTTTATTTCTGGACTGTCACTTCAATGTGTCCATTATTATACCAGGAGCAGGCTTTTTTTTTTTTTTTTTTAACTGTACTTTAGGTGAAGGTTTACAGAACAAATAGTTTTACATTAAACAGTCAGTACACATATTGTTTTATGACATTGGTTAACAGCCCCACGACATGTCAACCCTCTCCCTTCTCGAGACCAGGCTGTTTTGATTACTGTAGCTGTATAGTATATTTTGAAATCAGAAAGTGTGAGTCCTCCTACTTTGTTCTTCTCCTTTGACGTCACTTTAGCTATTTGGGGCCTCTTGCCATACTATATAAAGTTGAGGGTTGGTTTTTCCCATTTCTCTAAAGAAGGCTGGTGGAATTTTGGTATGGATTGCATTGAATCCATAGATCACTTTGGGCAGTACTGATATCTTAACAATATTAAGTCTCCCGATCCATGAACACAGAACATCTTTCCATTTATTTAAGTCTTCTTTAATCTTTTTCAGCAGTATTTTATAATTGATTGTATAAGTCCTTCACTTCCCTGGTTAGATTTACTCCTAGATGTTTTACTCTCTTAGATACTACTGTAAATGAAATGGACTTCCTAATTTTACTTTCATATTTCTCATTGTTGGTGTATAAAAATCCAACTGATTTTTGTTTGTTAACTTTGTACCCTGCAACTTTGCTAAATGCCTCTATTATCTCTAGAAGTTTTCTCGTGAACTATTTGGGATTTTCTATATAAGGGATCATATCATCCATGAATAGACATAATTTTACTTTTTCTTTTCCAATCTGGATACCTTTTATTTCTTTTTCTTGTCTTATTGCTCTGGCTAGGACTTCAAATACAATACTGAATAGAAGTGGTGAGAGTGGCACCCTTATCTTGCTCCTGATTTCAGGGGGAAAGCTCTCAGTCTTTTTCCATTAAGAACAATGTTGGCTGTTGACTTTTCATGTATGTCCTGAATCATACTGAGGAATTTCCCTTCTATTAAAACCTTTTTGAGGGTTTTCATTAAGAAAGGTGTTGGATTTTATCAAATGCTTTTTCTACATCCATAGAGATGATCATGTGGTTCTTTTCCTTTGTTCTATTGATGTGGTGTATTACATTGATTTTCTAAGGTTGAAACCATCTCTGCATTTCTGGGATAAATCCCTCTTGGTCATGGTGATGACTCTTTTAACGTGCTGTTGGACTAGTATTTTGTTGACAATTCACTAGTATTTTGTTGAATATTTTTACATCTATATTCATAAGGGATATTGGCCTGTAGTTTCTTTTTTCTTGTTGTGTCCTTGTCTTGTTTTGGTATCCGGGTTACACACCCCCTCCTCACTTATAGAAATGGTTAGGTCCCAAAGACGAGGTTGTTACGCCAAAATCGGCATTATGTGAGAGTAGGGGCTGTGCCCCATCTTTGGTGCTGGTGTCCTCCCACTCCTGGTCACTCACCACCCATCAGGTGCCCCTGGTGTCTTGGGATGCGTGTAGCGTGGTGAGCCCCCCTTCCCCAACACACCTTCCCCACCACCATGGAGCCCACAGGGTTTGGGAGTGGTGGTGGTTGGGGGCTGCCAGCCACTCCTGGAGCAGCAGGGACCCACCAACACCTGGTTACACTCTAGACCTCTGTGTGGATCACCATGCCTTGCCTCCCCACCTTCCCACTCTTCCGGCCCTGGAGACAGGCCTCAGCAGTGGGCGGCTGCCGTGTCTGTGGACAAGTGGGGCCCACTCACCTGGGCCCAGCGAAGGTTGTGGAGGTGGCAGAGGGGCCTCTTTGGAAGATTTCCGAACCCCTGGCCTGACTCCTGCCACCTCTTCACAGCCTGGCCGCCCTCACCTCCTGCATGTTGCCCACTTGCCTTGCACTCAGTGTGGGCCCCACCATGCTCCTCTGCCCGACCTGGGTAATAACAACTGCTGGTGACCCTTGTGGCCTCACTCTCTCTCAAAAACCTCGCCCTCCCCCTCCTCCACCTCTCGCCTCGGCTTCTTGTTAATGCACAAAGTAGTCAGATGGTAGATTTTTTACTGTTGTCGTAAATGCGAAATGTTGTATAATGACATAGTTGCTAAATGAGAAGTTGGTGTACTATACTCAGTGAAACTGTTCTTCAAAAATGAGGGTGAAATTAAAACACTCCCAGACAAACAGAAGCAAAGAGAGTTCATATCCATCAGACCAGCCCTATAAAAAATACTAATGAGAATCCTGCAGATGGAAGAGGAAAGACATTAGCAAGTAATTTTCAAAGCCATACCCCAAAAGAAAGATCTACAGTAAAGGTTAATGAATGGACAATATAAGGACTAGTAATAAGGTATTTTTCTCTGATTAATTCCAATTGTTTTGTCACTCATGCTTTTTAATGGCGAATGTATAAATAGTAAGGATAAAAATATGTTACACGGCACATGAAAAATAAAGATGTAATAACAACTACAAAATGGGGCAGGGGGAACAGTATAGGTATAGAATTTCTTGTATGTTACTGAAGTTAAGCTGGTATCATTTTACCCTAGGATGTTATAAATGCAAGATGTTAAATGTAATATTCATAGTAACCACTGAGAAAATATCTTAAAAACATACACAAACAGAAAGAAGGGAACCAAAACGGCTCACTAAAATAAACAAACAAAACACAAAATCAAGTAGTGTTAAAGGAAAAGACAAAGAAGGCTTAAGACACACACACAAATAACAAAATGGCAGAAGTAAGTCCCTTCTTAATGGTAATTATAGTGAATGTAAATGGAATGAATGCTCCAATCAAAAGGCAGAGCATGGCTGAATGGATAAAAAAAAAAACATGATCTAACTATATGTTGTTTAAAAGACCCAAGGACACATACAGGTTGAAAGTGAAAGGATGGAAAAAAATATTCCACACAAATACACCTTCTCCTCATTTATCAACTATCTCATCAGCTGACACTTTGCATTTATGACAATAGGAAAAAATCCACTATCCGTCTATTTTGCACATTAATGACATATATCTTGTAGTAATGAACACTGAGGTGTGAGGCGAGAGTAACACTGGCTTTGATGGTTAAGGTTATATGTCAGCTTGGTTGGGCCACGATTCTCAGTGGTTTGGCAGTTATCTAATGATGTAACTCAGCAGTTTTGTAATGATGTAATTCGGCAGTTACAGAATTTGACAGTTATGTAATGATGCAGTCATCCTCCATTTTCACACAACGCTGATTTTGCATAATGACCTGGTCTTTGGAACCTAACTATGTCGATAAGTGAGGAGACGGTGTATTCCTGGTTGACAGTTTTTTTCTTTCAGCACTTTAAATATATCATTCCATTGTCTTCTGGCCTCCGGTGTTTTTGAGGAGAAATCAGCACTTAATCTTACTGGGGATCCTTTATAGGTGACATTTGGCTTCTCTCTTGCTGCCTTCAGGATTCTCTATCTTCATTTTTTTTTTTTAATAATATTTTATTGAGTTTTTGGTGAAAGTTTATATAGCAAGTTAGGTTCCTGTTTGACAATTTCCACACAAACTGTCTCGTGACATCAGTTACATTTATCACAATGTGTCAACATTCTCTTTATTCATGTTCAGTCTGTTCCCTTTTCAGTGCTCTAGTTTCCCTGCCCCTTTTATCTTCTTATTGGTGCTTTTAATTGGTGACCTTTTGGTCTCATACTGATGGTTTTTAAGGTAGGGCATGGATCTTACGTGTAATATCCTTTATTTTGTGTGCCTCTCTGCTATTTCACTAAAAGGTGATCTCAGGGGATAGGCTTGGTTCTAGGTTTAAAGAGTGTCTCAGGCTGATAGTTTCAGGAAGTCCTCTGTTCTCTTTTTCTACTGTTCCAGTTTGTCTGGGCTTTTTTTTTTCAAATAAGAATTTGAGTTCTGCTCCATTATTTTTTTCCCATTCTATCCAGGACGAAGTATAATGATCCCAGTCAGAACGGTTATCTTTACTTTTTGAGAGCCTGATTATAACGTGTCTATGGGTAGATTAGTTTGGGTTTATCCTGCTCGGAGTTCTTTGAGCTTCCTGGATTTGTAAATTCATGCCTTTTGTCATATTTGGGAAATTTTCTGTCATTATTTCTTCAAATATTCTTTCTGTCCTTTTCTCTCTCTCATCTCCTTCTGGAATTCCCATGATGCATTTACTAGGTCTCTTGATATTGTCCCATAATTCCATTAAACTGTGCTCAACTGTCTAGAGACTCCAATCTTGTTGCTCTTAAGCCTCCGTAACTTCGACATCTTATCCTCTAATTCACAATTCTTTCTCCTGCCTAAGTCTGTTGTTAAATCCTTCCATCGTGTTTCTCATTCAGTTGCATATTTCTGTTTGGTTTCTTTTTTATCTCTTTTTAAACCCTCATTTTGTTCATGTATTGCTTTCCTTAATTCTTTTATATCTTTATTTATGTCTTCCCTAAATTCTTTAATTATGTTTAACCTAGTTGTATGACATTCTTCCATTTTTTCCATTATTCAGGCTTCCACAGATGCGATTTCACTCCCTCTGTCACATTCATTTGGATGGGCCACTGTTCCTCTTATCTTTGTGTGTCCCGTGGTTTTTTTTGTTGTTGTTGTTGGGGCATTGATATTTTTGATAGAATTAATTTTGTCAATTCTCCCCAGTATTTGGTGTTTTTGCCCACATCATTTTCTGCAAAATAAAACTCTCAGGTAGTGTTTTAGGCTGGGTTCTCTAGAGGAGCAAAACCAGAGAAGTGTATATATAAATATATAGAGAGAGATTTACTTGAAGTAAATGGATCATGCAATTACGGGGCTGGCAAGTTCCAAATCCGTGGGTCAGGCAGCACGCTGTTGACTCACGGGGTCACAGGAGCTGGTGAATCCAAAATCTGCAGGTCACGTGGCAAGCTGAAGGCTTCTCACATTCTAAGAACTGGAAGTCAGACAGGACAAGCGCAGGATCAAGAGAAAGCGAGCTTTCAAGAACCATTTATATATTGGATGCAGGCCACACCCCCAAGGAAACTCCCCTTCCAACTGACTGGCTGCTCACATCAGATCACAAAATGAAGAATGATAGTGTCTGCCAAACCGCTGAAGATCACGGTCTAGTTAAGCTGACACATAACATTAACCATCACAGGTGGGCAGAGCCTTCAGCCTTTGTTTACCATTTCCTCTCCCTCTCTGTGATAGCTCCTTCTCCCTTCCTTAATTAGAATTCAGAAGTTGGAGATATTGGTTTTCAACTTTCAATGTCTCCCAAACACACCAGAGAACAAACTGTGGTCAGTCTGTCCACCAGCAGGCACTGCCACCCAGGCATGACATCATGCACTAATTAATCTGTATACCAGGGGGTACAGTCCTCTCTGGTTATTACTCCCTTTCCTCCCCTGTTTCTGCAACCACATTTTCAGTCAATAAACTCACACTGTGTGAGTCCCCTTCAGGGCTGGGTGTTGCCCTCCAGTTTAGTCTGAGGCTTCCTTCCCTGCTCTGGGGGTGGTGGATCGCTTATATCTGAGTGAGCATTCAGGGGAAGCACAGGCAGACTTTTCTCCCTATGAGGAGGAGGAGGGGCTGACACTCCTCAGAAGGAGCTCTGAGAGATTTGTTTTGTTGATTTCAGATCCCCAGTGGCCCTGTGGTGGTTGGGGGAACATTCTCCTCTTAAGTAACCTACCTCCTAACTGCACTGCAGAGGACCTTCTATAGGAGTTCACATCACTCCAGCAGTTAACAGTTGCTGGGTGGGAAAGGCGCTGGCATGCTCCAAATATAGCCTCAGGGAGATCTGCCTTGTTACTTTCAGAGCCCCACCAATAGTATGCTAGGAGTGGATATGGGCTCCACTCAAGACGCCTGCTTCCCAGCACACAGTAGTCTCAGTCAGCATTCCTCAGCACTGACTGGGGAGGGAGGGGGCAGACAGACCTGAACTGACCTCCAGGAAGAGCTGTCCTGTTGATTTCAGAGGCCTGCATTATGGGGTATATAGGCCAGCACAGTGCTGGCTGTGGGAGTGAACTCTACTGCAGGGGGCCTCCTATAGTAATTTGCAACAGCCTGGCAGCTTACAGTTACTGGGAGGGGAGTGGGGGGGAGGAGAGCTGTCACACTCTGAACAGACCCTCAGGAAGATCTGCCTTGTTGCTATCAGAGCCCTCCTGGTAGTATGCTGGCTGTGTGTGCAGGCTCCATTCAAGGAGCCCACTTGTGTGCAGGCAGGCAGGTAGAGTGCTAACTATGGAAGCAGACTCCACTGAAGAGGGAGCTCTGTAGCAACTTGCTGCAGCCTGGCAGCCAACAGTTACCAGGTAGGGGAGGTGCTGGCTCTCTCCAAATGGATCCCCAGAGAGGTCTGCCTTGTTGATTTTAGAACAGAAGCTTTGGGTCTAGTCTCTTTGCACAGGCAGGGGGTGTGGTGGTTGGGAAAGCAGGCTGTTTTGCTGGGGACACTTCCCCAGTTCACAGCAGCTGGTGGCCCTTGTGGCTGGGGGAAGGGGCAAGGACAGTGGGAGAGGCAATTTTCCTACCATACGCAACTTGTTGATTGATTGATTCTTGCCAGTCTGCAGTTCCTTGTTGCTGTCCTCTGCTCCCCAATTCAGAGTCCCTCAAGGACAAGTGCCATTTTTATTGTTGTATTTCTTGTTGTATTTGTCGGGAAGGGTTGGAACGATGATCTCTTTATGCCACCATCTTCCCAGAATTCCCCCACGGCTCCTCTAGCAGCGTTTTTAAGATAGGCTCATGGGAGCTGGAACTTGTTTGTAAATGTCTGTTACCACTATAATTACAACTTGTCTGGATATCTTAGGTCATACTTTCTTTCCTCGAGAACTTTGTAGCCTTATAAACTCATCCCAACTGCGCTAAGTGATGCTGTGGAGAAATCTAACATGAGCCTCACTTTTTTGTCCCATGATAGAAGATAAATTCCTTTTTCATTTTATATCTTTTATCCTTAAAGTTGATCCTCAACCAGGATGTGTCTTAATCAATTTTTCTCAGTATATGGTATATAAGGAGCCCTGGTGGCACAATGGTTAAGCATTCAGCTGCTAACCGAAAGGTAGGTAGTTTGAACCCATCAGCAGCTCTGCAGGAAAAAAAGACCTGGCAATCTGCAAATAACTTGTGTGTTATGTTTTTTTGCCAACTGCACCCTCCCTCTGTGAAAATACCTTGTGGGGGAAGGGCACAGTTGGTGAAAAAACATATAACACATGTGTCATTTGCGTAAAAATATGGTACAGCCTAGGAAACACTATGGGGCAGTTCTGTCACATGGGGTCACTATGAGTCAGAATTGACTCAGCACACAACAACATATGGCATACAGTTTCAGTGTAAAGATTCACTTTTCATTAAAATTCAGATAATTTTTCCTATACTGGATGTGGGGTTGGCTGCTTCTCCCATTTCACTTGTTGGAGTCATTTTATCAGGTGCACCACTTATCCATATGCTCCACCATCTTTGTCCTCTAAATCTGTTATCTTCTCCCCAATGCTTTTATCTCTTAATTGTATCCACTTGCTTCATTTTCAGTCATATTCATTCTGCTCCTTGCTGGTTTTTATTAGTTTATAATGGTGAGGTTTGCAGTGTTTTCCCTTAGTTCTGTAATTTCCCTTTTCATTTCTTTCTGTTTATCAGCTTATCTATGAAAGATGTTTCACTGAATTTAAATTTTTACTAGATCATTTTCTTCTGCAAACCATTTACAGGAATTCTGCCGCTGCTCCTTAATGTATGTTTTCTTCCAGACTGGGCTCATCTGGTTTTTTTTTTTGCATGCTATATTCCTTCTTTCCTTTTTGTCCCCTTTCTGAGGTGGGGATGGTGGTGGTGAGCTACAATATGTTAGCATACTTGCCACGCCACTCTTTCCATCCTGCTCATGGTCAGCTTGGGCAGTTTCTCCAGACTATCTAAATGCTCTAATACATCGTGAGTGAATTTTCTGGGGTATGCTCCCACATAATATAAGACCAATTTTTCTTTCCCTTAAAGCTACCATTTTAAAGTAAGCACTGCTCTCAATACAATTCCTTGTAGCCTGTGCCTGTAGAGGTGGAAGAAGGGAGATAACATGGCTGTGTGCAGCCCTTGCTAGAGGACTGAGGTGTTGTTCTCTCTCCAGAGACCCCATTACATATCTATCACAGGCACAGAGATCCCCTTCTAAGGTAGGACCTGCAGCCCAGTAAGGGGAGTGCAGTCTTCAGGCAGCCTCCAGATGGTGGCTGCTGTGGGTCTGTGCAGCTGCAGAGACTCACCATATCCAAGCTTGTGAACTTCCTGTGGGAGCCCACAGTCAGTGACTGTGTAAGATGGGAGTACAAAGGCTTGGCAAGTTCAGTCCAATGTGGCAGGGCAATGCTGACAGGGCAACTCTCTCTCCAGAGCTCCCTGCCAGATTGACCAAGGCTTTGTCAGGCCTGCCTCATAGTTCAACTTCTCCCTCTGCCCAGTCTTGCTTCTTCCCCATTCCTTTCCCAAGTACTGATCCCAATAAACTTTGCCTCAGTGTCTGCTCCTGGAGAACTCAATATGTAACAATGCGCTATATCAGGACCCTCAGTAGCTGGCCAGAAATGTGTTTTGTCCCTGGGTCCTTCCGTCAACTCAGTCTGCTCCCTGGAATATAGCAGGACCTAGCAACACTTCCCACTTCTGCAGAGGTCTAGGGCAACACAGAGCGGCTTCACCATCAGTTCACTTCTCTACAAATGGGAGGATATTAATAATATTTCTAGGATTTTATCAACTTACAATCCTCCCTCAGTCCTCCTACTAGGGCTGGTGGAGGGGACAGAACCCACATCCGAAAACAGTTCACCAGAATCTCTGATTTCTTTCCGTGGCCTACACGTTTCAAAATTTATGGCATTTGATTATTCCCCTTTCCTTGTTTGCTTGCTGAGTTGTTCTCTGTTCTTTTTTTCCAACTATTTTTCATCTGTATAATTAATTTTGAGGGAAAGGAGAATCTTAACCCAGAAGTTTTTTTGTGTTATTTTGTGTATGTGTGTGTGTGTCTGCATGTTATTTTAAAAAGAAAAATAAGAAGCATTTATAGTTATAAACCTTAAACTTTTTTTCACCACTAAAACACTTCTGGGAACGAATGAGGTACTGTTTGTTAAGAGCTCTACAGATGTTACCATTACGAGAAATTTATCCTAAAAAAACAATTCAGAAGCAAAAAGGTATACATGAGGTGCTGACCATGGTATGACCTGTAAGAAAAATACTGAAGCCATCCCAAGGGTCCAGGAGGGTGACGACTGAGGAGTGCACGTAACCACTCATCAGTATTGCAAAGATTATGAAGCAAATGGAAACACCTTTATGAAATAGTCTAAAAGCCTTTAGCAGTCCTTCACACTTCCCCACCCGCATGCTCCAGCTTTCCTTCTGACCTGTGGCTTTCTCATGCCCCACGTGTCCCTGCCCACACTGCCCCAGCCTGTCAAGTCAGAGATGTGTTCTCACAGGGGCCTAACATGTAGCAAGTAAACAGTTATAGAGATAACAAATGACAGAAACAAGTCACAATGTCAACTCTGATTTTCTCTAGATTGCTGGAATAAGAATGACTTTCGTCTTTTCTACTTTTCTTATTTTTCAAATTACCAAGGAAAACCCCCTAACACCTAAGCTAAGAAAATAAATGCATACGTATGTGTATCAGAATCACAACTTTACTTTTTATATGAAGTATATGTATATAGGCCAAATTTAGACGCAGCGTGTAAGAAAACAAAACACCAGGTCCATCTGGTAGGATTATAGGCATCTTCACTTACTCTTTCATTTAGCTGTCATTACATAATTTCATCAATGAAGCAAATTTTATATCACTGTGTCAATGACAGCTCAAGAGCCCCCTCCACTCAGGGTCCGAGGCTCTCTGGCTTCTCAACTCATAATAGCTGCTAATCACTCAGCACCCATCACATGCCAAGCCCCAACTTGCCATGGCAACTGATGGATTTATTACTTCATCCTATCCTCTGCAGCAGGTATGAATGGATGTGGGAAATGGGCTGAGAAGTGATGTGACTGCCCAAGGCCACAAAGCTGGAATTTGAACCTGTGCAGGCCTGTACTGCCCCACCTTATTAGTTTCCACCCAGGAAGGGTTAGGTGCAGTAGTCAGGTGAGAGGGTTCTGGAGCCAGGCCGCCCACCTCACAGAGATATCATGAGAATTAAAGACACTGACAGGCATGGAAACTCTTGGGGCAGTGCAAGAACTCCTAGTGTGCACCCTCCAATGCAGTCATCCCTGTGTGTGACAAGTGCACCAGCCACAGAACATGCCCATACCCCAACACTTGCACAGGGAGCTCCTGCGGGAGGAGACGGGCCCTGCAGACTGTGCCTAGGCATGCCTACTGCCCTGGACAGGCTGCAGCGCCCAGGGCAGAGTCGAGCAGCAGGGACACCCAGGCCAGGGCCCACCCTACATCCCGGCACCTTCATCCACCGGGCTCTGGAGCTGCTGCTGGTGGCACACAGAGCGGAAGGTGTCCTCCTCCTGCCAGATGATGCGGTGCAGGATGATCCACGGCAGCACTGAGGACACGTATGGCTCCTTGGGCTCCTCCTGCATGGCCATGCTGCAGTCGATCACCTGTGGTAGGAAGAGAGGCACAGGGGGTCACAGCGGGCCAGCTCTGGCCCATCCTCACAGGATGAGGAGCAGGGAGCTATTGCCTGCCTGGCCACGAACGCTTGCAGCCACTACATGGATGTGGGACACTGAACCAGCAGCACTCGTGTGTCACTGACAGTACCATGCAGGCCAGCATCAGGAGGGCAGCAACTCAAATGTCCTCCCTCATGTACATACAACTCCTGGCTCCTCAGCACCTGCTACGTGCTGGTCCTATGCCAAATACGAGGATTAGAGAGGTGAGCAAGGCTTGGGGAGGTACAGCCATGGGCAAGCGACCTGAGCTCAGGATTGGTATGGCTGCTGTGATTAAAGCAAACTGGCCACAGCGGGGGTTCAGAGGAGGCCGGGGCAGGCAGAGCAGAGCCCTTCAGAGAAGCCTTCTAAGCAAGCGAATATCTCAGTGAATATGCTCAGGAAGGCTACAGCAAGGAGTGCAGTGGGAAGGAAGCAGAGGATGAGGGAGAGGAAGGCTGGGTGTGTCAGTGTGCCCACCTGTTTACAAAGTTGGCAATACACGATTTGGCAAGAATGTGGAGGGCTTTAAGGGGGGGAGGGGCAGATTCATACTCTGCTTTGGAAAGGTGCCTCTGTGGCAGATAGCGGTTGGATGGCGGGGGAGCGGGGGGGGGAGGCAGACCAAAGCAGGAAGTATTGCAGAGCATGCGTGGCCACAGTTCAAGCAAGAGGCAGCTGCAGCCGGGGCGAAGGTGAGGGAAGGAGTTGGAAAAGTAGAAACAGAAACTGGAGCTGTTAAGGGTGGGGAGGGCAGGGTTTGGTAGGACTTGCTAGGGCTGAGTTGGGTTGGGGAGAGTCAAGGTGACTCCACCCTCGTTCTCTGCATAAGCCTGCCTGGGTGCTGTGGGAAGCTGTGACCACTCCTAAGCAAGAAGAGTCCATCTTTATAAACATGGAAGCTACATATGCCAAGACAACATGGGGATGTGGGCTGTGGCAGGGAGCCGGGGGTCTGGCCCCGCTCTGCCCCTGGCTCATGACATAGCAGGGCAGGGGCCTCCCCACTCTGGGCAGTTCCCCACTCTGGGACTGGGGGTCGTGCACCCTGTGGTCATGTTATGGATTAAATTGTGTCCCCCGAATATATGTGTTGTAAATCTTAACCCTATACCTGTGAATGGGGCCTTGGTGGTGCAGTGGTTAAACGTTTGGCTGCTGACCAAAAGGTTGGCAGTTTGAATACACCAGTCGCTCCTTGAAAACACTGTGGGGCAGTTCTACTCTGTCCAATAGGGTCACTCTGAGTCGGAATTGACTCAGTGGCAGTGGGTTTGGTTTTTGGTTTTATACCTGTGAAAAGTAGCCCTGGTGGTACAAAGGTTAAGTGTTCAGCTGCTAACCAAAAAAGGTTGGTGCTTTGAACCCAACCAGCGGATCCTCAAGAGAAACAAAAAGCTGTTGCTGTTGAGTTGATTCTGACTCATAGCGACCCTACAGAATGGAGTAAAACTGCCCCAGAGGGTTTCCAAGGAGCAACTAGTGGGTTCGAACTGTCTAACCTTTTTGTTTAGCAGCAAGCTCCTAACCACTGTGCCAGGAGGGCTCCACCCTCAAAAGAAAGACTTCCATAAAGATTACAGCCTAGAAAACCCAGGGCATACAACAACATATCTACAGATGTGATACCATTTGGGAACAGTTTTCTTTGTTATGTTAATGAGACTATATCAGTATAGGGTGTGTTTTAAACCAATCACATTTGAGATGTAAAAGAGCACATTAGGCACGGAAGCAAGAGGGCAAGTCAGAGACACACCTGTGGGGTGGGGCAGAACAGGAAGGAGATGAGGGTTACCTGGATGAGGTTGCTGGTGAGCCTGATGAGGCCTGTGGTGGAGGAGGATTCCTTTAGGATGTTGCCACTGTCATCTGCAGAGAGTGCCTGCTCGATGCCCAGCAGCAGCTGCGTGACTGTGGCCACCCACTCCTCCTTGGCTGCAGCTTCGCCTGCATTGACCATCTGCTGGACCGCTTCGTTCAGAGCCACTTCAGAACACTCAAAGCACTGCCGGCAGTCTTGCAGCTGAAGCAGGGAGTCCTGAGCAAAAGAAGGAGTGAGGGTAGGCTGTAAGAGAAGCCATAAGACACCCAGCACATGGGTCCTCAGAGGGCTGGGGGAGTAAGGGACAAGGGACACTCCCAAGGAAAGGGTGAGGAGGCCCCTATAGAACAGATACAGGTTCCACACAGCCTGGAGGCCTCTGTGGGCAGCCAGGTGACTTGTGTGCAGTCACAGCAGAGCAGGCCATCAACCAGGGGCTTTCAGAAAGATCTGGACCCCTGCAGCTCAGTTTCCCATTTACAAAGCTGGGACACCGGGAAGAGTCCACAGAGCCCACCAGCAGCCATGGTAAGACCGAGAATCTAACAGCTCCATCAGCTCTCGCCAAACACTGGGCCCCAGGCCAGGAGCAGGTGTATTCCCCCCAGTCATGTGTCCCCCAGCACCTGGATCTGGAGGGTGTCTGAGCAGGGCAGAATCAAGAGTGCCAGAGGAACTGTCTCAGCAGAAGTGAGGGGACCTGAGCCAAAGTAACTGATCAGGCAGTGCTGGAGTCAACCTGACAGGCTGGGGAAGGCAGCGCGCTGGGCGAGAGGAAAGAGAGTCCGAGGTGATTCCAGGGTGGAATTCCCACTTGGGTGAGGGTGATGAGTTCACAGAGCAATGCCACTGAAAGCAAGGGCTGGGCTGGGTCCAGAAGCAAGAGAAAGAAAGCCCCAGGCCAACACTGTCTCCATCCACAAGTGTTCCTACAAGCTCCCTAGCAGGGTGTTGGGCCCTCTAGGGACCTCCCCACTATCTCAGGACCTCCCCACCACTGGGTACAAGTTCCCTAGCAGTGTGTCAGGTCTTCTTGGGACCTCCCCATCATCAGGTCCTGATGTGTGCACTGTTCCCCTCCCTGCCTTTGCCTGGGGCGAGGCCCTGAGGGGCATTACAACAGAGCAAGGGGAAGAAAGAGGTCCAGAGTCACATGGCCTGAGCTCATACCCTGACTTAGCCCCTCATGAGCTAGGTGACCTAGGTCTTGCCTCTCTGAGCCTACAGTGACAGCAGATCCTCTGTCACTGGTTAAGCAGCAGGTGCAAGCCCACACAAGGTGCTGTCATGGGCATGGTGGCTGTGGCCTGCAGTCACCCTGACACCTGGCACGCCACACAAGTCTAGCCTCCCGGACCCTTTAGACCATGTGAGGCCCGCCACAAGCATGGCAGCTGTGCTGTTGTCCACAACCATCACATGCTAAGATCTCTTATATACCACACTGAGCCGTTAGCTCTATTTTAAAATCTTCTCTGTGGAAGCCTGGCATAGTGGTTATGCCTTTAGCTGCTAACCAAAAAGGTCGGCAGTTTCAAATCTACCAGATGCTCCTCGGAAACCTTCTGGGGCAGTTCTAATCTGTCCTATAGGGTCGTTATGAGTTGGAATTGACCTGATGGCAACAGGTTTGGTTTTTTTGGTCTGTGGCAGCCAGTGCTTTGTGCAAAGCTCCTTTTGGCCTTGGAATAAAACCCACTTAAACAATGTGGAGCTCAGCCGCTTTCAACACCACACCAAGAGCAGGTGTAGCAGCCTGCCTGAGAACTCAGGCCACAGGGGCCACTTGTTGGGCTGTAGGAAGCACCTGTCACTTGCTGCCCAGCAGGCTCTGGTCTCCAGCAGCCAAGGCCTCGACACCCACAGAAGCAGGAGCAGAGACACCTGAACCCACCTTTGGGCTCTGCTGCAACATCCAAACGCAGATCAAACCAGTCCCGAGGTAGGCCAGAAGGGCACCGAAACTCAAGAGGTGCCTCCCAGTGCAGACCTGGAATCCAAAGACCTGAGCTGACCATCCCTGATCAAAAGCCACACAAGGTAGGGAGAGAAGACTCCAGTCTACCAGGACAGAGACTGCTGACATTGAACTACAGCTATGGTGGCTGTGAAAGTAGGCGATGAGACAAGGGCCTTCCCAGCAATGCTCTAACAGAACATATTCCCAGTGCTCAGGCCAGGAAGAGCTAAAAAGCTGAAGAGTGACAGTCAACCAACGAGAAGACCAAATCACTATTGAGGGTGGGCAATGCGATCTTCTACACACACACACACGCACACACGCACGCGCGCGCGCACACACATACACACACCCACACACAAAGAAAGATGATCAAAAATACTGAGAGTTCAGTGTAACAATCAACAGCTTTCCTATAAGCCACGTACAATCAGGAAGTATAATAGCCAACAAGAAGAGCCTGCTCAAACCAGCAACCAAAAATATTAATGTCTAAGAACCAACTCAACAAGAAAGCTATATATTAAAGAATATAAATGGCAGCTAGCCTAAATAGGAAGACCCACGTATTCCTGGAGGGAAATATCCCAAATGAGACCCTGCTCCACTCTAGGTAAGCCAGGTGGAGTGAGGTACATGTAAACACAGAACACTACTAGAAAAAAGCAAAGGCAAGCTGTCTTAGTTATCTAGTGCTGCTACAACAGAAATACCAGAAGTGGATGGTTTTAACGAAGAGAAGTTTATTTCCTCACAGTTAAAGTAGGCTGAAAGTCCAAACTGAGGGCATCAGCTCCATGGGAAGGCTCTGTCAGCCTTCCTCTCTTCAGTGTTCCCCCGCACTAGGAGCTTCTCTGCACAGAGACCCCAGTCCGAAGGACGTGCTCTGCTCCTGGCACTGCTTTCTTGATGGTATGAGGTCCCCCTGCCTCACTGCTCACTTGTCTTTCATATCTCAAGAGATTGCCTCAGGACACAATCCAGTCTTGTAGATCCAGTCCTGCCTTCCTTACACAACTGCCACCCATCTTCCCTCATTAACATCATAGAGGCAGGATTTACAACATACGGGAAAATCACACAGTACCAGGAATCATGGCCCAGCCAAACTGATATACACATTTTTGGGGGGACATAATTCAAACCATGACACAAGCACACTTTTTATCTATCTGTTGCGCATTCCTGGCCTGCCTCCCCTTGAGATGAGAGGTCCGTCTCTCACCCAGTGTTGGGCACTTGCAGGCGCTCCGCTCACTTGAGGGGTGAGGGCAGGAGTATTTCTCAAGTCTTGGAAGGCTGTCTAAGCATAAAGACCAGGAACAAAATCACCAATGTGGGAAAACATCAAAAGATTTAACAGCATAAAAATTCAGAACTTCTGCATGCCAAAAAGCAAAACAAAACAAACAAAAAAAGCCTCGATTTAAAAGCAAACGATAAACTAGGATAAATATTTGCAACATATGATGAGAAAAAGATTACTCTCTTTAATGTCTAAAAAGTATTCTGGATCAATAAGAAAACATTCTCCTCCACAGGAGATTGTGCAAAAGCCAGGAGTCACTTTTCACAAAAAGCAGGTGTTCCCAGGGTGCATAGCTGAAGCCTCAACTGGAGGCTGACCACAGATCAAAGCCTTACTGCCCCAGTGCCTGTCCAACAGCTCCTCCTCCCACTAACGAGCATTCACCACGCCCAGTGCCTCTTTCCCTCAGTCGTTCAGATGGTGGCAGGAGCAAGATGCCATTTGAGCCATTTGGACCGTGTTACAGAAGCAGAAGGGGTGGTTCTCTCCCCTCCTCAACTCACTCAATGCCCTCCCTGGGTACACACAGCTGTCCCACTACATATAGCCATGCAGGGCCACCCCCAACCTACTGTGGTGATGGAGGTTCAAGACATGTCATTCCCTAATCTTAGTTTGGTCTGAGCAAGAATCCCTACTCCCTGCTACCCTCTTTCCTTCCTCCCTCCTTCCCTATTCCCTCTTCCCTTTCTCTCTCCTTCCCTTCTTTCTCTTTCCTCCCTCTCTCCTCCTCCTTTTTACCTTCCTTGAGGATAGTGGCAATGATGATAGCTAGCACTCATGTGATACTTGCTATGTGCCAGGCATGATGCCAACACACATTAACTCCTAAATCCCCACATCAGCTCTCTGAGGTGAGGACAGTGATCATTCCAATTCTAGAGATGGGGAAATGAGGCAGAGTAGGGTTTTGTAACTTGCACCGGGCCCAGCAGAGGGCCAGCCCCCTTGGGCTCTAAGTAAGGGTTTACTTCCTAAAGAATTGGGGGGGTGGAGGGCAGGAGGGCACGGAGAGCTCCACGCTCAAAGAGGACATTCTTTTTCTTCAACTAGGCAATTGCACATGGGTATTTATTTTATCTTCATTCTTCACACTGTACAGATATTTTATCCATATTTATATCTACTCGATAATTTTAAAAGCAATAAAAAAAGACAGGACAGATGGATGGACAGATGAATGGACGGGTGGGTGGATGGACGGATGAGTGGACAGGTGTTTGGATAGATGGATGGATGAATGGGTGTGTGGGTAGATGGATGGATGGATGGATGGATGGGTGTGTGTGTGGGTGGGTGGATGGACGGGTGGATGGATGGGTGCAAAGACAGGTGGAGGGATGGATGATGGATGGACAGATGGGTGGAGAGATGGATGATGGATGGACAGACGGGTGGAGAGATGGATGATAGACGATGTCTCTGAGTAGCCTCCTTTCTTTGCCATAAAGAGTCTCAGAGCCATGTGTGGGTTCACCCTGAGCCACACAGAACACTAGAACCTTTACTCCTAGGGTCTAACTTTAACCCAGTCTTGACCATATCTTCCTGGGTGCTGAGGTAGTGGTTTTTAATCCCATTTTTCTCTCCTAGGTTGGTGTTTTTGAAGGCTGCCTCAACGCCTCCAGAGAATAAATACATCAAGAAGGAGACAAATGAGTGGAAGACGAAGGGCAGCACGCACCTGTAACAGCAGCAGCTGAGCTGGTCTCTCCGGGATGGACGTCATGAACTCCAAGTGCTTGGCCCGATCAGAGCCACTGGTGCACAGGGTGGGGCGCAGCAGACGCACAACAGCCTTGTAGTCACCAGCTTCGTACAGTCGCTGAATCTCCTCCAAGGACTGGCACCGCTCCAGCGACTTCAGGTTCTTATCAATCTGAGAAAGGCCCAGGAATGCTACTGATGGCCAACTCCCACACACCCCTGAATCGGCCATGTCTGTGCTTACCAAAGCCAGATAAGGAGGACAGAAACTGGGCTCTCCCTTAACGTTCAACATATGTTTTTAAAAGTATTTCTATTTAAGTCAAGGCATTCTATTCTTAAAAAACCAAACTAAGAAACATACCAAAACCCAGAAACTACCCTAGAAGCAGACAGGTTCCAGAAAAACATCTGCCAAAACAGTTGTGTAGCCTCATGGCCATAGTTCAGTGGACCCAACTCATGGAGCCAGAGCGCCTGCCTGTCAGAGACCTTGGTAAGCCCAAGCCAGAGACTGGTAAACATTGCTGAACTGCAGAGCTCCTTGATACGATGCCTGGATGCCTTGCCCTGAGACCACTCTGCGGAAGAATCTGAAGGCCTGTCCAGCCCCTACGGACATATACACTACCAGTATGGAGCTATAGTGGGTATGAGCTGCACAGTGAGAAGATGGCCCCAGATGGAGCCTGGCGTAGCACCGCACACCACTCACCCAGCCCTGTGGCTGGATCAGCACTGGTCTGTTCAGGCCTATATTTCTACTAGAGTAGCTGCCACATTCAGCCCTGAGAGCTGAGGAAGTATCACCTCTAAATTGTGCTGGCAAATGCCCCACCTCTGCTGCCTGCTGCCCACTCACTGGACACACTTCCCAGGAGGGTACCTGGGGCTGTCTGTTAGGAGTCCCTCCAGGAGCACTGCTTAGCACAGCCTGCTCTGTTCCTCAGGGGAAGGTTGGACCCAGTCTACGTAGGCCAGCCCAGCACCAATCTCTGACCAGGAGGCACCATCACACACACTGCCACGTACCTCCTCCAGGGAGACAATGGAGTCGTTGTGCAGGTTGGGTAGCCGGATGACCAGGTCTCCCCGCTCAGCTCCCACTGCAGGCTGGAGGGTAGCTGAGCTCTGAAGCATCTCTGTGCAGATGTCGTAGTTCTCCAGGGCCTGCTCCATGTCCCCCTGGTCAGAGGAGAGCCAAGTCAGGTTGGGTGAAGGAAGGGACAGACAGCACCAGGCAGGGCCTTACACTCTCGACCCCCTGGACTTTGGGCAACATGAGGGTGGGGTTTTACCTGACAAGAATAGAATGCCTTGGCCTAAATAGCATGTCCTCAGCACACTATTCTAGCTTCCAGAAAAGGCCTCCACACAGCTGAGCTCAATGAACATTTGTTGAGTAAACGAATGAGAGATAAGTGAATGAATGATTCACACCACAACTCTGTGAGGATAGATATCATTAACTCCATCTTACAGTTGAGGACACTGAGGGCACTTGGGCGGGGCCAGGTAACTTACTCAAGATTGTGAACTAATAATAATAAAGGCAGAGCCAAGACTAGAAATTGGGCCTGGACTAATTCCAGAGCTGCTAACTCTTCACATTAAGCAATGCTATTTCCCTCAGACTGAACCACTGCTGAAGGGACTGTGGTAATCTCTTACTCATTCTACCCAAGGGCACCAGGTACCATAGGTGTTACGGGTGGGAAACAGCCAGTCGACCTCAGACTGGGCTGCAGCAACATGAACCACGCTCTGAGCTTTCTGAGAACTCACACATTCCCTTCTAGAAATCTCTGCATCTGTTCATTCACTAGCTCAGGCTCTCTCAGAAAACATAAGCAGAGGGTCAAGACCCCAAGGTAACCTTGAGCCAGGGAGTCTTTAAGGGGCATGAAGATCGCTTCCAGACTCTGTGGGTGTGCTGATGTGCTTTTAAGACTGCCTGGTACCATGTTTGGATTTCTCAGATGCTGAAAATTCCCCGCCACTTCCCACCTCCTCCCGCCAAGCTCAGTGCCCAGGCAGGTGCTGCACTCCCCCTCTCCCACACACACGTCGTCAGCACACTCCAGGGTCCCTCCTTCCCTGTCAGATGTCAGGACACAATTCCCAAGCAGCTGGCCACAGAACCAACCTGAAGAGCCAGGAACCGAGCCTTCAGCCAGTACACACGCACCACAAACTCCAGCCAGCCATCCTCAAAGAGGTCCCGCTGGGACGAGGCAAATGACAGCTGCAGGAGGTCACCCAGGAAGTGGGTTCCTGGGAAGTCAGGCCCAAACCTGCCGTTCACACCAGCAGGGCAATTCCGAGGAGACACTGAAACCGGTCAAGCCAGAACTGGTCAGCTTCATGTGCAGGGTCCCCAGTTCAATGCCATCTTGCCCACTTCTGTCCACCAGAGGTTGCCTCGGCCTGTGCCATGCCCGCCCTTGGTCTCTATCAGTGCCCCGACCCCTCAGGGCCTACAACCCCCACTTGGCAGGCATCAGAAGTAGGACAAATCAGACAGAGAACGTCTTCATTCCACCTAGTGGTGGTGTGGTGAAACGAATTCCTTTATGTGGCCTTTTGTCTTGGTTTTTTGGAAAAACAGCTTGAGATTTTTCCCCTAAGCCCTTTGCTCTAGCCATTGCGGGAAGCAACTTAGGGGTGGGGCAGGGGGGCTCCCAAGTTGTTTTCTACCCTAGGGAGTTCATTACTTTTTGACATTTCCTGGGTAAACTGTAAACAACTCAGTGGTTTGATACTACTTTTTGTCTAACCCTGGGCTGCAATCTGTCCTGTGATTGGTGTTATTTCACGCACTTTGCAGGGATTGGTCAGATTACTACGCAAATCCACTGAGACTAGTCAATTCATGGTCCTCCTGGAAGGGCTATGCCTTGAAATTGACAAGCAGTTTGCTTATGTAAGTAGCCAACCCCACAAAGAATTTTAGAGAGGCAAGAACAGAGAAGACAAAAGCAGAGAAAGAGAAAGGAAAACAGAGAAAGACGAGGCAAGGAACCTCTTAAAAGAGCTGTAACAATGAAAACAGCAACAGGCCTGGAAGGGGCCCTGCTTCAGAGCCAGTGGTGACAGCAGAAAGCTGCTGCTAGCAAAGCTGCTAAGAGAGCTGAGCAAGCTGCTATACTGGCTATGAGCTGGACAAGTTAGCAGTGGAGAGGACTGCACAGCCGAGGGGGCATGCACAGCCAAGAGGGGATATGTACGAACAAGAGGAGGCTAGCAAGGCCGGCCGAGAGAAGAACCTGCTTGCTGGCATGGCCGAGAGGAGCTGAGAGTTGTCCTGCACTGAAGAAGGGAGAGGTGTGTTCTTTGCTCTGGGGGAGCCTTCCAGACCTTGCTTATGTGCTTCCTGATCTGAATCCTGTGTTGTAGCCTGTTACTTCCTTAATAAACCACATAACTGTGAGTATGGTCTATGAGTTCTGTGTGGCCAATGCAATGAATTATTGAACTCAGCAGAGAAGTAGAGAGTGTCGTGGGGGGAACAGCTGGTGTTAGAAATGGTGGAGATAAGTCTGACCTCTACCTCACAGGAACCAGCTTTGTGTTGATCCTGATTCTTATCCCTCAGAAACCTAGGTGATTCCTTATACTGCAACACAGGTAAATTAAGTCAGAAGAATCTTTATCATCTGGGGACACACAATGTGTCAAGTGGTCATTCTGAAACTAAGACCCCACTTCCTTCAACCCCAAGTGTAACAGGAAAAGTAGGCACTGGTGCCCCTTGAGGGCTCAGCAGCTGCTATCTACTTCTTGAAAGTCTGAAGGCCTCCTCTTAGGGCCCTGAAGTTGCGAGTTTGAATTCAGTGATTCTTCCTCCCCCTCCCCATCACCCTGGCTTAAGGGGCTCTGAGAATGACCTGCCACAGGGCACAGATGTCCTACCTGTAGAGCTTCTGCCTTTGGTCAGCAGCCACTGGTCTAGCTGGAGCTCCATGCAGGAGAGAGACATCAGCATCATGTCCTATGGGACAGGCATGGGGAGGTTGGGCGGGAGCCAACAGAAGGACTGAGACTAAAATTCACTGTGAGACACATACAATTCTTCCTTCCACCTACTCCCCACTTCACAAACGATCATCTGTGACTGTCTACCAGGATATAAACAGAGGTATGAGGACTGATGCTGGGGCAAGACTTGGCAGGGAGGCAATGGGAGTGGAGACCTATCTTCAGAGTCCTGTGGAGGAGGCAGCCCTGTCACCTACGGGCACCAGATCAGACACTGCTCTACACTTCAGCGAGCAATCCTGCCCAGTGCAGTGTCCATGAGAAAGCTGAGCTCAGTGACAATTGTGCACTACCTGGCCTGTCTGGAGACACAGTCTGGCTCCTCCCACCGCTCCACAGTGCCCCAGGAAGCAAGGCCTGGGGGCAGAGCTGCCAGGAGTCAGGGCCAGGCTGGGCTGCAGGAGGTCCGGGCAGTCCTGCAGTGTCCTGAGGCCCAGGGACAGAGCTGTCAGGACACAGAGCCACAGTGGGCTGCAGGAGGTCCAGGAAGTCCCTGTAGTGTTGTGAGGCCCACGGGTAGAGCTGCCAGATGTTAGTGTCCCAGCAGAGGCTGCACACGAGGGAGTGCTGGCCCCAAGGACCTGCAACCCCAAGCTCCTCCACCTTCTGGACCTCTAGCCGGAAAACCCACACTCTGTGCTTTCTCCTCAGCACCTGGTATTCTGTCTCCAACAGGAGAAGGGGCTGAGCACCCTGAGTTCACTTGAGCCCCAAAAGTACCAGGTAGGAGGAACCTGGAGAGACGAGCTCAGTGGGTAGGCGAGTGGGTGGGCACAGCTCTGCCCCTGCTGATCGATGCCCCAACCATTCTCCTAAACCCCTACTTAGTTCTGCACTTCTGCTTTCTCACCCGTTAGAAAAGACTGGTAACAGCTCCTGGCACCTCAGACACAGACAAACGTCTCCCCTCTCCTGCCTCCTCCCCGGCTCTCCTTCACCTCAATGAATGACCCCACCATCACCAGCCCCAGGGCTTGGGCATCCCTAGGAGCCCCCTCATGGCTCTCCCTCCCTCACACCCCACCCCCCTGCGAATGTAGGCCTCAGCCACTCCCAGTCTCGCCTGGCACAGCCCGTGATGGCTCTGCTCCCATCCTCAGTCTGAGGCACCCTCCCCTCGGCCCAGGCCCACAGGGAAGCATAGCGCCAGCTCTGAAGGCCCTTCAGCCCTTTGGCCCAAGCCAGCTGACCTTGATGTGCCTGTTGCTGCAGTCCCTCAGCAGCGGGTTGGGCAAGCTGGTGCTGTGCCGCCTCCAGCTGTGATAGACGCTAAGCACAACATCTGTCAGCCCTGGAGGCCAGCGCAGCAGGAACTTGTGGCCCATGGCCTTCAGGTAGCGCATCATCAGCTCCAGGATGCCGCCGTTAGTCAGGTTCCCCAGCAGAAACTCGTGCACGTCCTGCTTTTCTGCTTGGGGGAGACAGTGTGCTATGAATGGAGGGCCTTCCCTGCCAGGGTCCCCAGTCCTTTAGAAGGTGAAACAGGAGAGCAACAGCAGTGTCAGGGCAGAGGCAGAGGAGAGCTGTGTCCTCCGTCCACTGCCCAGCTCCAGTGGACACAGCATCACACTGTGCTGCTAAAGTCACACTGCCAGCTCAATTTTTGGCTGAGCAGCACAGCTATAAGCAAATCTCCCTGACCCTTTGTGTAAGGGGGACACTGAAGCCAACCTCCTCGTCCTGCTGTGTACACACAATGAGCTCAGGCATGTGAAACACTGGCACATGGTACACACTTGATAGCTGTGTCATGGACATTCAAACCTGGCCTTACACAAGTGTCCTTTGGAGAGCACAGCCAAGCACGATCCTGAAGGGCTGACTACGGAGCTCAGGACCAAGACTACCTAGGTCCTAGCCACTTGTTAAAAAACACCCCAGGATCATCCTCCCAGGACAGAACATGAGAAGATGAGGCTGTAAGATAAAAGAGAGGAAGCCCAAGCAGTGAATGACCACCTGCAGGGTTCCTACCAGACTCCATGAATGTGGCCGAGTCTAAGGACAGTCTATGCGGCCCAGCGCTTGGGCAGTGGTCTGGCTTGGCCTCTGACTGGACTTCGTAGTTGTTGAAGGGGCCATCCTCCTCCTCGGGGTCCAGCTTCCTCAGCCTGCAGGGAACATGGCAGGTCATGAAAGCCACACTACACACTCTGACATGGGCACCTGAATGCTTCCTACTCAAGAAACAATCTGCACAGAAAGAAAGGGCGCAGTGAGCGAGTGGTCTATGAGGAGGGCCGCTGACTGCTGCGTGCCTGGTGGATAGGCCTGAGATCATTGGTGTGCATTAGGCAGCCACGTGGGATCCACCCAGGACCCAGGAGAAGAAGATAGGGGAGCCCTGCAGGAGCCCGTATGAAGGGGTGGAGTGCCCAGCCTGTTCCGCAGGACCCGGGGCAGGCTGAGAGCCCAGAGCAGGTCCGGAGAAGACAGCTGGCAGGGCTCTTCCAAGCAATGACCAGGGCGGCCTGGCCCAAGGACACAGTCTGTCGGGTCCAAAGGCAGGCAGCTCCACTGGGGCCAGCCCGCAGACCCAGCACAGCAGATAGGACCATGCTGTTCCCACCCTCCTAGCTCTGCACTCTGCACACCATCTGCTGCCTCCACTGCCCCCTTGGGAGGGCGCCATCAGTGATGTCCAGAACTTCAGGGGCTCTGCCTCACACAGGGATTCTGGAGCCCTCCTTGCTCAACAGATGTTCACTCCACTGACAGATGGTCACTGAGCCCTGGCCACATGCCCAGTGCTGTGCCTGGTGCCAGAACACAGCATGAGCATGGCAGACCTGCCCTCAGGGAACTTGTGTTCCAGTGGGAGAGAGACAGTGAGCAGGCGCGCCCACAGAGTTATAGAGACACCTGCGTTAGGGCATCAGAGAAGGCCCTTGGAGGAGTGATGCTCATGCTGACCTGGAAGCAGGGTAAGGGGCCGGCTGACAAAGCAGGCACAGAGGACATAGGCAAGAAGAGCATCCGGTGTGTCCCAGGACCTGAGGGGGCCCAGTGAGCAAGAAGGAAGCGGGTGGGTGGCTGTGAGGCCACCGGGAGCATCTGAGTACAGCCCTCCACGGCACGCTCACAGGTTTCTCAGCCCATAAAGCTCTGGGGTTGGCCCAGCCTGAGACTGTGGAGGCCAGGACCCTGTGCCCGGTCTTGACAGCTCACACTCAGGGCAGTCTCAATGTACTCATTCCCTATTCCACACACACTCCCAGGGGACTGCTTCGGACAGGCTCTGTGCTGCTCTTGCCTGACCACTCGCAGCAGATGGTAAAGCCACACAGGAAACCAATGAGCAAAATACAGATAAAGAAGAAAGTAGAAAAGGGGCTGGGAGACAAGGCCTTGGGTTGGGACGGCAGGGCTACCAAGGAAGATGGGTCATTCAGTCCTTTTGGCATCAGCAACCGAAGCCCACGCCTATGTCTCTCCTGAGGGAAGCACCTTGCTCAGGAAAAACTTGTCAGAAGGCATTTCATCCTCACTCTGGGTCCTTCATCAAATAGTTACCTAGAACAACCTTGACTTCTAAGCATTTCACCTTCACCACAGAAAGAAAGGTAACAACAGGGAAATTAGGAATCTTTCTGTAGACAGAATTTACAATCTACCCAGAGCTCTGGCTCTTCCTCCTGTGCCTGGATGTCGTCACCACTAAAATAAACTCTCATAGGACAGAACGATGTGAGAAGACCACGGCTAAGCCTTACATGTGAAGATGGCACACTGAGCACACATGGTCACCTTCCAAACTCCACTGTGGTAGCTATGAGGAAATAATAAGCACAAATCGACAATGACATAGGGGAGAGGAAAGGATGTCCCACAGACAAGAACGGTGCCCACCAACTTCAGAAGACAGAAAGATGATGGGCCAGTGGAAATGGAACTGCTTCCTCCACTCACAAGGGCTGGAGGGGAGCAACAGGAAGCCCGCCACTGGCACCATGACCCTGGGAAGGCTCAAGAAACAAGGGCCCTGGAGCTTCTGAGGGAGTAGAGATGGCAAGGACAAGAAGTAGGAGGGCTGGCTAGAAATTTCTATCAGGAACATTGGGTCCAGACCCTGCCCAGCTCCGAGTAGCCTGGCCCCTTCTCCTCCTCCTGAGGCAGCTCTGAGGATCATCATGAACCTGTGAAACAGGGAGGGATTCACAAGTTCCTCCTCCACCTCCTCAGAACAAACACCCAAGGAAAGTCAGGCAGCAGGCAGCCTGAGAGCAGCAGTATGGCTCTCCTGTTGGGTTTCCTCAGGTCTGCATCCCAGAAGGAGCAGCCCCCCACACCCCGCAATCCCTATAGTGTCCACAAGTGCCAGGAACATGAGCCATGATCCATCCATCTTCTGAGAGCCTAGGAAGACCTGGCCCTCCCAAAGATGAGCAAGTCCTGGTTCCCGCCTTCAGGTGGCTCAGAGGCAGGGAGAGCTGAGAACCTCTGAAGCCTGACCCAGTGAGGCTGTGCTTTGGTGTTTGCACATATGCAATGAGAAAGCCAAGGAGGTGCCCCTCAGAGAGGGTGGCAAGGGGATGAGTGGGGTGACTGTGGGTGGGCCTTGGATGGGCTGGAGGCCAGTTTGTTGCATGTCTCTGCACACCAGAAACAGGTGCACATACCTAGACGGCAAGAACTTCACCAGGAGCTCCTGGAAGTCCACCTTCTCCTCCTTCTTGCACTTGGTGTTGCGGACACGGGCCGAGCGCCGTTTTGCCGTCTCGCCACTCTCCTCTGTGATCTTCTTCCGCTTCACCCCCTTCTTGGACCTATCTCCCCCAGAAGCATCACCTTCACAGAGGGCAAAGTGACATCTTACAGGGGGCAGGGGCCTCGGCCCCCTTGTTTATAATGCCAGCATTGACCTCTCCTTGACATTCAAGTGAGCTCCCTGAGTGACACCTCACTCTCACACCGTCTCCAACTCTCAGACCCACGAGCTCAAGCGCAACAGCACTTTGCAGCCCACGGCTGAAAACATGGGGTCTCAGAGTCAACCTCACCCTCCCACTGGCCAGCTGTGAGGGCCCCTGGGACCGCAGTCCAGGTACCTGGGGATGGGACCCCTGAGCACCCAGTGATAGGACGTGAGTCAGAGAATGGTGTCAACTAGAGAGAGAGCAGAGAAATGTCCTGGAGGATTACAAAAAAAAGTTAGACACAACCTACATGTTAACTCAGAAACCTCCTTAACTGCTAGACATCCCTTTTTCCAGTGACATAGAAATCACAAAATTAGGCTTGGGATCTTTTGCCTAAATTTTTTTATAACTCCAATAATAACTTTAAAAAATTAACAAACCTGTACAAAAATACACCACCACATAAGGCAGTAACTTTACTGATGTTTTTCAAGGCCAAAGAACTCAAAGGGAATTTTGAAAAACCCCACTCCTCCTTCAAGCAAGCACATGGAGAGCACCTGCTGGCATTCTAGAATGCCCACGTCCTGCAGCCCTGGGCTATGAACACGCTGCAGAAACACCAGAGCAGGGCCAGCAAGGTAGAGCCTGCCCGCTCACACTGCAGAGTGGTCCGAGTAATGGTTATGCTGGGACTCATCAGCAGACTCTCATTAGGGCCTAGGGTACTGACAGTGAAAGAGAGACTACACCCCTGAGCCCTGAGCCCTGAGCCCTTGCTCCAGGGGCCTCACTGCTGAGGCAGCCCCTTAGGCACAGCAGCCCTGTGTGTAGGCTGAGAGGCTGTGAGCATCAGTGGGCCCATCTCCCCGGAGGGGCTGGGCACCTCCACTCTTGTCCTGCTGGGCTACACACAGGCCCCCCACACCGATGCCAGAAGACTGCTCACCCATGGGCAGGCTTGTCTCCAACAGGCTGTGGCTGTGGCATGGGAAGCTGGCAGCAGCCACAGAGGCATAGGCAAGCACCGGCTCCGCTACAGCCCCGGCTGGGGGTATGCTGACGGGGCTCGGCTGGATCACACTGATGGGCGGCACCACGGAGGAGGAGGCCAGCTGGGGGGCGGGGTCCTGGTAGTCAGACAGGTCTATCCTCTTCCCAAGGCTGGGCTGCGGGGGCTCGCAGGAAGTGAGGTGGCTGTACATGGCCAGCAGGCTCTCGCCGAGGCACTTCCAGCTACAGAGAGAGGCCGTGCAACTGGTCATGCGCAACCAAGAACACAGAACTAACTTGCCTAGTGGGAAGGCAGTAGAGCTCCTCCCACTGTGGCCACCTTCATGGGGCTGGGGAGTGTGTCAAGGTTTGGTCGTGGTGTCATCAACAACTCTCGGGTCTAACAAGCTGAGGGTCCGAGCTGGAGCACGGGCACTGAACCGGCACAGCGTTCTGCTCATGCCGAGTGGGCACTGAGAAGACCAGAGTGGCAAGCTGTGGCCCACAGTCTGTTCCGCATGGCCCGGGAGCTAAGAATAAACAGCAAAGAGCAAATGTGGCCCACAAAGCCTGAAGCACTTACTGCCTGGCCCTCACAGGAAACATGTGCCAACCTCTAGAATAGGGAGTGATTTTGATCTGAGAGAGAGAATCTCATTACACTCTCCTTTAATAACCCCACCCTAAGCTTAACGACTAAGCACCGCTTCCTTCAGTCTAACCTAACTCCCTCATACTCCCATCTGGCCTGGCCATGCACCCAGAGGGCAACTGTAATGGAATCTTACAGCCCATGTCACCACAACACCTATTGCTTTCTTCACACTTCTACCTCCTTTACGTTAACAGGGAGGCGCTTGGCCCATCCAAACCCCCAGCCACTGCAGTTGGGAGCCCAGGTTCAGACAGGATGGGGACACTGATCCAGCTGACAAAGTGAAGGAAAGGCCCTGCTAAGAGTCCTCAAGCAGCCTTGCCTCCCTGCCCAGCCTTAGAGTGAGGTTGTGAGCAATATTCCCAACTTATAACCTGCAAGAACTTACCACTAGAACAGCATTTGTGTAAGTCAGCCCTCCCGAGTGTGCACTGCATGCTGCTCTGCCCCAGCCGCACCACTGCTACTTAACTATCATGACAGCCTGACAAGCAAAGGATAGCACTCTCCCCAGGGCACCCAGCTAAGAACAGCAGGAGGGCTAGGACTGGACCCAGGTCTGTGTGATGCTGGCGGGAGCTGTGGACCACTGTGTGACAACGGCTCTGAGGGAGAGAAGAGGGGAAAATGGAACCCAGCTGCCACACGAATTCAAAGATTCAAGAAGCCGAGTGCCAGAGCTCAAGGAGAGGCTGAATGTTCTAGCTCCAGTCGGCCTCCACTGCCATGTGCCCTTCCCAGAAGGGGTAATGCTCATGCTGTGGGATTCACAAGGCCAACGCTGAGGCCCATCTTCCACGGTGCCCTGCATGTCCCAGAGTGGGAGCATGGGCTCAAGAGTCAGGGAAGTCAAGGTCTGGGACTGACCCAGCTCCCCACTCACCACCTAACTGCTCTGACCCTGGGCTTCCTCTGTCCAGTGGGGAGGGCAGGCTGAGAGGTGCTGACAGGAATTTGGCAGCAGGTGACTCAGGTCAAGAACGGCAACACAAGAGAGGGGCTCCCACAGGTCAGAGGACACTGACCTGTGCTGTAATGGTAAACAAGTACAGGTGCTCCCCTGGCTATCTGACTGGTGTCCAGCCAGCCTCCTTCCCCTCACGTCCCCAGCCTAGGGTCAGGCCTGTGTGGGGCCTTCCTTAGACCCAGGACCTACGTGAAGAAGGGGATGGGCTGCACCAGCTTCAGGTCCGGTGCCTTCTCCCGCACGGTCAGCGCCTGCCTCCTACTCCGCAGTCCCAGAACCTCGTCCATGATGGTCTGCGCTTCAGCTGCATTCACTGATGCGTTGTGGATTGACATGTCACTAGAAGCATGAGGCACAGGGAGGAATTACTACATTACACACTAGAGCCAAGGCTGACATTTCATAGACAGGGATGCATTTCCATTAATACCCTTTAATCTGTACTGATTATTCCTACAAATAAAATAACCACTTCAGTCTGCCCCCCCAAGGGCAGCAACCAGCATTCCTAATGCCCACATGCCCTAGACATGACTGCTACCCTCTGTTCCTCCTACAACTCAAAAGCGAGCAGAGAGAGGGTTTTCAGATGTGTCCGCAGAATCACAGCAAAATAAAATCAAGCTCTCAATTTAGAGGATTTAGAAATAATTCAACTTCCCCATACTACCCATCCCACCAAGAAGTCATCAGACAAGCCAAGCTCACCAAACTCTGGCATCCCCAAAAGACAGAAGGTGCCCTCCCAGACACGCCTCTGCCAGAAGTAGCCTGGCCATACCTACCCTCCTGCCCAGCCCATTCAAACACCTCCCGAAGGGCCACACCAGAGCACTCACTCATGGACGTGTCTTTATGTGTTTGTCAACTACCACCCCTTGGAAGGTATGTTCCCTCAGGACAGATGTGAACAAGAGGCATGGTCTCGGAAGTGATGGATACTGAGATAAATAATCACAGAACCCCCAACAACGGGGAGTCCCAGGGGCAGAAAGGGCTGGTTTGCTGAGGGGTGGAGGCAGGCCGCCAGAGCAAGGAGAGCTGCAAAGGTGACCCTGAGCTAGGAGGAGCAATGGTAGGACGGGCAGAGAGACAGGAAGACAACATCCCAGGTGAGCGCACAGTGCAAGTCAGGCCCGGAACCTATCAGAGGCCTGGTGTAGCCCTTACAAAGAAGCCTAGGAGGGAAAGGAATGGTGGGAGTGAAAAAGGCCAGAAGAGCAGAGCAGGGATGAGTAGGGAGTGGGGAGGGGCAGGAAGGCAGAGTGTGTGGGGACAGCAGGGAGAGCAGAATGGGTGGGAAGGGGGGAAGGTAGAGTCAGGCCTGAGGGGAAGGCTGGGAGGGTCAGGCTGCAAAGGCCCTCTGGGCAATGCTTCTGGGTAGACTTTGTCCTGGAGGCAGGCAGAGGTGGCACATGGTCAGAGTTGTGTCTGGGGCACTGAGGTCAGGCAGCACTGGAGCAGGACCCAGGAAGGAGAGCGGCGAGCTAGGGGGAGGCAGGCTGGGCAGCAGGCACCAGAGGAGGCCTGGCACGCAGAGCAGAAGGTGGCAGTGAGGAAGGCAGGCAACAGACAGCCTTTGGAACACGGAGAAGACGGGGCCCCTAGCACAGTGGCAAACAGAGTCAGAGCAAGCTCACTGGATGAGGGATGTAGCAGGAGGCGAAGTCCAGCACACAGAGTCCACTAGCAGATCCGGAGAGGTGCACATCGCCCCTGATATTCACCAGCCACTCAGCAGCAGGGACAGGTAGGATTTACTTACCATCTGAGGAACATGCGGAGCGAGTCCTTCCGGAGACAAGGTTGCTCCTCGAAGATCTTCTCCTTGAGAACCAGCCCCTTGCTGTACTGGCAATCCTTCTCCAAAGCTTTGTAGATGAAGTACAAACATGCTGGCAAGGAGAGACAGTTATGACTGACTCCAAGGCTGCACTCTGCAGCGCTGGCCCTACCAGTTCATACCAGGAAAGTGTTTCCATGCTGGGATCCAAGAAATGCACAATAAACAGGAATGTGACACCACTTAGCCAGTTCAACTGGGAACAATTTCTGAAAATAATAACGTCCTGAGTAGATGCGGTGCTGCAAAATGAGCAAAGCTGAACGTGGATGAGGGAGGAGAGATGTGCATGGCCCTTCTGGAGCACCACAGGGATCACACACAGATCCTTGACCCCACAATCTCACTTCT
Source organism: Trichechus manatus latirostris (assembly GCF_000243295.1). Classification (NCBI taxonomy): domain Eukaryota; kingdom Metazoa; phylum Chordata; class Mammalia; order Sirenia; family Trichechidae; genus Trichechus; species Trichechus manatus. The sequence goes on along the minus strand of NW_004444093.1, from coordinate 2,177,055 downwards.
AGAAAATGCTGCATAAAACCTATAGAGTCCACAGTGACAACTGGCTAATAAGAAAACAGATTTCAAGAAATTTGGCAACCACTTTAGCACTCCACCATGAGGCCTGGTGGAGTGGAGTTGGCCAACCCAGACACAGGGCTGCACGTGGCCCCTGCACAGGTGCCGAGGAGCATGCTTCCTGACCAGCAAGATGGCCACGCCGGCCTGGGAAAGAGGCAAGGACAAGGCCACAGGGGTTGTTCCTCTGTATGTATAAAGCTGCTTTATCTTCTTTTTGTTTACCTATATTTTCTAATTTTCCTACTTGTGTTTTTTTTTTTTTAAACTATCCTTACAAAAAAGTCACTGCTTTAAATTTAAAACACATACATCATTCATGTCAATACAATGAACAGCCTTGTAAAACCAATGCTCTCGAATTTGTCCCAACTCCGGCTCCTGCGATAGTGGAGACAGTAACAGGCAAACCAATACACAGTGCTGCTTACTTCAGAGAAGAGTGGGATGGTGTGGACTCCTGAGCAGAGCTGTTACGTTAATTATAAAGCCATTGGCACCCACAGTGGGAAATGGCTCGACACATGTGACTGCTGAGGTCCCCACCAGACTCATCGCCACTGGGCCTCAACCGTGAGCACGGAAGGCCAATGGCACAATGCAGCAGGGCACCCAGCCCTGCTCACCCAGGCATGGGGCTGCTACTATGCCCTGCACTGCTTCTGTTTGCATGTGAATGATGCAGAAAGGTATGAACTGGTAGGGCCAGCGCTGCAGAGTGCAGCCTTGGAGTCAGTCATAACTGTCTCTCCTTGCCAGCATGTTTGTACTTCATCTACAAATGAATGATGCAGAAAGGCCATGCACACCTCTCCTCCCTTGACCATGCTCAGGTCTGCTCACTTTGCAGCATCCCAGAGGTCAGGAACAAGACAGGGAAGAGAGCCAGAGCAGCACCGGAGGTTGAGAGAGAAACAGGAATTACCCTCTGGAGTGCCGTGTGGGAAAGTGGAGCAAGGAGAGGCTCGTGCTGCCCTCAGGGGTGCTGCAGGAATGCGGTGCAGGGAGACCCACCTGGTCAGGTCAAAGTGCTCAGCAGGGACCAGGTATGCAGCCCATGAGGCATCTGAAAAACCCCAGCACAGCCCAGTAAGCTGGAAACTACCCGACAGAGAGATGATACCAAGGATCCTGCCTCAGACACACCATGGTGGGATCAGAAGGGTGGCCACCACCCTCCTCCAGGGAGAAAACCCGGCAGCCCTGAGCACCTGGAAGACCTGGCTCTCAGCAGGCGCATTCACTGCAGTAAAGCTCAGCATGCTGGCTGCACTACACCCACACTCCAGGAAAGAGGATGCCCAGAAGTGTCCAGGGAGTGGGAGACAGTTGGCAGGCACAACCCAGCAGTATCCATGTTCCCTTAACAAAATGCATAAAATGCCACTGGGCGTCAATTCAGCACACTGCTTTCACTTTCTGGTTTCAATGAGTGTAAAATTGAGCAGGGCTCTCATGGAATACATGCGTCTGCTCAGTCCCCAACTCCATTTTTCCCATAGGACATTAAGTTTACCAAGCACAACTTCTGCCATGAGAGATGGGTACAAAGAACTAAACCAGGTGGCCAGGGGAAGAAAGCTATATGCTGAAGATCCTCTACCTCAAGGTGGCACCCAAACCACAGAAGAACATTCCAGAAGGAAACAAAATGGCGGCCCACTGGGACTGTTCTGCTGGTGGGAGTGAACACTGGGCAGCCAACAAAACCAGTACACATGTCCACCAAAAGACACCCGCAGGAATGCTCACAGCAGCTTGTGCATAGGAGCCAAACTCAGACATCGCCAACAAGTCCGTCCGCAGACAGTCGAATCGTGTGCAGTCACACAACAGACCATACGGAGAGCGCACGCTGTGTGACGCCACCTAGAGGAAGGGCAACAACAGGCAAAGTTCATCTCTACTCACAAAGGGAGAAACTGGGGTCCCCTCAGGGGGGGGTAAGGCAGCTTGCCTTCTGAAGTGCTGTAAATGTTCTAGACCTTGGTATGTTTTCATATCTACAAAGTGAAGGACCTGTGGAGGTCAGATGTGAGCACTCTGCTGTGTGTATGTTTTACCTCAATTAGAAAATCTTCAAAACGGTTCTGGAGGAAAGAACTGGTGGTGGGGATGGGTGAGCAGCAGGGCCTAGTGCTTCTCAATGCTCCACCTGGTACACTTGTCTTTAGAGGAAAAGACCTCTTTGAGTCAGCCTTCCAGGCTTAAATCTTCAGAGTGAAAGCAAACATGCTTGTAAGCATATCTGTCCTGCACAGAATATTGGGCTCGGCCTGGTAGAGCACCCCTCCACACAAGACCTCACCATCCTGCAGCACACCTGGTCAGCTCACAGTGCTCAGGGCACTCCTGGGGGTCCATCCTCTGTGCTGGCCTCAGACAGCAGCAGACTCCCAAGACTACAGCACCTCATCAGGGTCTGTCTCAAGATCAACCCATCCTGGGGCGGACGTGTTCTCTGTGGGCAGAGGGCAGGGTCCGGGAATGGAAGCAACGGGAAGGCAGCCTGGGCTCCATCTGGTAGAGTCTTTTCCAACAGCTCTGCAGTACTGCAGAGGAGCGGGCGCCTCTGGAGGCAGTGAGCACCCTACTCCAGAAGACTTCCAGCTGCACCGCAAGGCTGTCTGTTGGCAAGGTACAGAACAGGGTCTGGTCCAGGACAACACGGGATGGAATGAGATGAACAATGGGAAGCCACTCGGAGAACATGCTACTTGTCACTACCAAGCACTTGAAAAATCTCAAGGAAGTGAGAGAGACAAGACAGAATAAAGTATGGATGCAGACATACCTCTGTCCCCATCACCCGTACCCCTCAAGGACCGGCAGAAAGCCCTCAGTGCTAACTGGGGCTTCACACTTACCCAAGCTACATCCCTCCCTCACTGTCCCCAAAACATGGACACACGGAAGATACCATCAAAGCTAGACTCACTTGTGTAATCACTGAGGGTGTACAGGACAGTGATGAGGTTGTCCAGGCATGGCCAGTGGTCGGGGTTGCACCGCAGCCCTTCCTCAAAAGCGTGGCGAGCCAGGGGGATGCGGATGAGCCTCAGGGCCACGTGCCCGATTTTATACCAGAGGTTGACATCAGTGGAGTCCAGCATCACTGCCTGTGAGAGCGCATACCCAGGTAAGATCCCCACTGGGTAGGCAGCCTGAGGGGGAGGGCACGGTGCTGGCCTAGCCACTCACGGCGCCCAGAGGAATGGCCCAAAGCAGTCTGGCTGTCTTACCACTGCCAGGCAGGGTCTCCTCATCTTTCCTAGAGTCAGACGTGCTCCCCAGACCCAGAGAAATGGCAAAGAGAAAGTGATGTGGACCTATTTATTACATTCAGAACATTTTCTTGATATATTCTGTCAATTTGAACATCTGTATTCCTTACACAATTGGTAGGAAAAGTGGAAATGGTAGAATTAAAAGAAAATGTGGGAGTCTTGTTGGATTCTAGAAAGACTGTGTGCTTTAGAGAAGGGCCTAGGTTCATAGCCTAGCTCAGGCATGTCTTGGCAGCATGATCCTGAGTCTCAGTTTCCTCATCCCTAAAATGAGGCTAAAGACACCTTTCTTGGAGACTGCATGAGGATCAGAGTATGCATGGAAAGCCATCGGCAAGGTGTCTGGCACCTGAGAGGTGCCCAGAGAGACAGTGATGGCAATAATCGAAACAATGACAACACTTCCATGACCAGAATGTGTACTGGGCCAAGTGTCAGGCTCTGTTCTAGGCACTTTCATGTGTACCAACTCATTCAGTTTTCACAGCAACTCTCTTATTATTCCCGCTCTATCAGTGTAGACCTGGAAGCACAAAAAGATGAAATAACTAGCTCACAAGCCTGAGTCCACTGAGAGACAGAAGAATTGACAAGCAGGCCTCTGCATACAAGCCGCCCCACCCTCCCCTCCACCATCTCTCTGCACATGCTGTGACCATATACCGGCCAGGGCCTCGGAGGTACCACATGCTGATACGCTGCTATAAATTCTTCTTTTTGGCTGACAAGACCATACCTCAATCCCTTCAGCTAGAGCTTTCAAAAGCACCTAGGGACATGAGCACTGCTGAACCATACCTCCAGGTAGAACTCCATGGCAGTTGCCAGGTCCTCTCGCTGGGCTGCCAGCTGGGCCAGGTTTTTGTATGTGGAGTACTTCAACATCAGCCCAGGGTGCTTTAACCCCTCTTTCTCATCACCTGATGAGACCGCCTGTGAACACAGCAGACAGAGGAGCAGAAGTGACACTGAGGCCCTGAAGCCTCCACGGATGGTCAGCAGGACACCAAGCTTTGGGTCACCTCTGCTGTAGGCCCTCGGTCCAGGCCAGTGCCACCTCCATGGGAAAGTGAAGGTGCTGCCCCGGATGCTTGAGGAGGACCCTTCCAGCTTTAAGCTGGCTTTCCCCCAACTCTCTCTCGGATATGTTCAAAAGTCCACAGCGTGCTGACAGACTCCCTGAGCTCATGGGCTGTCACTCAAATGGCATCTGCCAAGATGTGCTGCCAACAGGATCACTAGGTGTCAGAAAACCGTGGGCTCCAATCCTGGCCCTCATGCTTTGCTAGTAGCGTGGCTTTGAGCCATAAGCACCTCACTAAGCCACTAAGCCTCAGTTTCCACATCTGTAAATGGGAACAACACCTCGCACCCACATGGCTGAGTGTTTGTGAAGGTTAAATAATAATGACAGCTGCCACTTACTGAGCACTCACTATCTGCCAAGAACTGTTCCACATGCTTTACTGCATTACTCACTCAATTCTCACAACAACCCTGTGAGAAGGCGGATACTCTATTACAGGTGAAGAAACTGAGGACAGAGATGTGAAATAATGTGTTCAAGGTTATCCAGTCAACAAGGCCCCAGGGCCCATAAGCCACCTGCACATGCACAGGCAGCTGCCAGTACCTCACCTCCCGCAGCAGACGTGCCTCCAAAAGCTCGTGGTAGGCTTTGGCCGACTCCTCAAACCGGTCATGTTTCTGTAGATCCAGGGCCTGGTGGTACAAGGTAAAGGCCTCTGCTTCCTGCAAACCAAGATAGGAAATGTGTTCACACAATACAAACGTTTGTCATTTTTAAGCCAAAAATATGTGTTGGGGAGCTGGAGTCATGGCCATGTTAAGTGTCAGCTGTACCTTCTGTAGTGGAAAAATCCTAATACCCCAACCTCCCACAAGCTCATTGCTGCGTGAACTTAAGTGTGACCCTCATGAGCCCCCCAAGAAGACACAGGCCAAAGACACATGACACACAGGCAGCTGAGTCTAAGTGACAAGGGACACAGGGACCCAAGGCATGGAGTCATGGCACTGCCAGGTAAGAGTCTAGAGGGTGCATCCTGGGGGAAGCCAGAAAGATAGCCACATCATGCCAGACTGACCCAGAGAGTGGTGAGTGCGTGGGAGGTTTCCACTGCTTTCTACCCACCTCTCTGTCTGAGCTGGATCACTGCCCGGGGGTAAGAGCCCCCTCTGATGGGGAAGAGGCACTGGGCAGGCCAACCCCCACTAACACCACTGTAGATCAAGGACAGCTGACCAGTAGACTAATGAGAGGACTTTGGAGCTATCTTGGTTTCTCCCGCAGAGGAGGAGGTATTGCTTATTCCAGGATAAGAAATGACAGGGAACAAGGCCTTGTTACACCTGAGTAGGTCAGTGGGAGAGATGGAGAGGTGGGAGGAAGGAAGGCCGAAATGGAAGAGCTGTCAGGCCTCGTGGTAGAGTGGAAAGACCAAGAATCTAGAGAGCTGGGGCTTGGCTTGGTTGCCCACTGCACTAAGTGGGCCCCCCACTGGCAAGGCAGCTCCCCTCAAGGGCTTCATCACACTGAAATGAGGGCAACACACTTGGAACCTCGAAGCACAGCTACTGCTGATATTCTACTGCTCCCAGGTGTGCTAATTCCCAAGGCCTGCACAAAGAACGGGCTGCATCAGGGTGGCCCTAGCTGGGGGAAAGGGCCCAGGGCTGAACTGGCCCTCACATACCCTCACAGAATCAGTGTAATTTCTCTTCAGTTGTGACTGCCTCCCAAGTGAAGCAGGTTAACATGGGATGGAGAGATGGTCACCTTCCAAAATGGGATTTTCCCCTAAAATCCCATTAAGCAGACATACCAAATGCAATTAAAATAAGGCTCCATCCTTCACTGGAGAATTCTACCAAATATTTAGAGAAGAATTAATATCAATCTTCTTCAAACTCTTCCAAAAAGTAGAGGAGGAAGGAATACTCCTTAATTCTTTCTATGAAGCCAGCATTACCTTGATACCAAAGACAAAGACACCAAAGAAAAGAGAACAACAGACCAGTATCCCTTATGAGTACAGATGCAAAAATTCTCAACAAAATACTAGCCAACAGAATCCAATAGCATACTAAAAAAAAAAATTATACATTGTGCCAAGTGGGATTTATCCCAGGAATGCAAGGATGATTCAGCATTAGAAAATCAATTGATGTAATACACCACATTAACAGAACAAAGGAAATAAATGACATGATCATCTCTACTAATGCAGAAAAGGCATTTGATAAAATCCAACATCAGTTCTTGATAAAAATTCTCAACAAGATAGGAATAAAAACGAAGTTAATCAATAAAATTAAGAGCAGTCATGAAAAACCAATAGCCAACATTGTACTCAACGGAGAAAGATTGAGAGCTTTTCCCTTGAAATTGGGAACAAGACAAGGGTGTCCACTCTCACCACTCTATTCAATACTGGATTGGAAGTCCTAGTCAGAGCAATAAGAAAAGAAAAAGAAATAAAAGGTACCCAAATCAGAAAAGAAGTAAAATTATTTCTATTCACGGACAACATAGCCCTATAGATAGAAAACCCCAAAGAATCCACAAGAAAGCTTCTAAAGCTAATAGAGGAATTCAGTAAAGTTGCAGGATACAAAGTTGCGTACAAAAATCAGTTGGGTTTCTATACATCAGCAATGAGAAATATGAAAGGGAAATTAGGGAAACGAGTCCATTTACAATAGCATCTAAGAGAATAAAATACCTAGGAATGAATTTAACCAGCAATGTGAAAGACTTATACAATAAAAATTATAAAACTCTGCTGAAACAGATTAAAGAAGACCTAAATAAACTCTATTTTCATGGATTAGAAGACTTAATATTACCAAAAACGCTCTATAAATTCAATGCAATCTCAATCAAAATCCCAACAGCCTTCTTTACAGAAATGGAAAAAACCAATCCTCAATCTTATACGGAAAGTTAAGAGGCCCTGTGGTGTGATGGACCACTTTTGTGTGGCCTTTCTTGCCATGGGCTTGTAACTTCCACCCAAGTGTCTGCGTGGGACTGTGCAAATGGGGTAATTGTGGCCCACCAAGAGGACTGGGTCAGTTTGTCATCCTGCTAGGCTTGAAATGAGTCACCCCAGGGGTGGGAAAGAGAGGGTCCCACCACCACTAAGGAGGAAAAGCCAGCACATCTTTTGGACCTGAGATCCCTGCACTGAGAAGCTCCTAGAACCAGGAGACCAAGAGACAGAGAGCTAGCTATAACCCCGAAGATGGTGAGAAGCAGTAGCAGGAGAGACCAGCAGGAGACCGCACAGTTGGTTTCCTGGCCTACAAAGCAAGAAAGCTAAGTGCCTTTGGGCTAAGACTTACTTGATGGAAGAACTGTATCCTGAGTACACCTAAGCCTGAACTGTTACTTCCCTAATAAAACCCATAATCACGAGTATCATCTGTGAGTTCTGTGTAAACATTGCAATGAATCATCGAACCCAACAGAGAAGTAGAGAGTGCCGCAGAAGGGACAGCTGGTGTCAGAATTGGTAAAAACGGTGGAGAGTGGAGAGAGGAGGCATCTCTGAGCTCCACCTTACAGGAATCAGCCTCAGGCTGTTGATCTTGATTCTCCTTCTCTCTCATGAAGAGAGAGGAGATCAGACTCCGCCCCCACGCCATTTTTATAGGCCTCAAATAGCTAAAACAATTCTGAACAAGAAGAACAAAGTACTTCCAGATGTCAAAACATTCTATATAGCTACAGTAATCAAAACAGCCTGGTGCTGGTATAATAACAGACACAAAGACCAACAAGATAGAATTGAGAGTCTGGATATAAATCCATGCAGCTATGGTCAACTGATTTTTGACAAGGGTGTTAAGACCATTCAATGGGAAAGGAAGAATCTTCAATAAATGGTGCTGGAAAATTGAATTTCCACATGCAGAAGAATGAAGCAGGATCCACGCGTCACACCATATAGAAAAAACAATTCAAAATGCTTTAAGGACCTAAATGTGAAAACTATACCATAAAATTCTTAGAAGAAAATACAGGAGAGCGGATGTCGGGCCTAGCTTTCAAGGATCAATTACCCAATATAATAACAAAATCACGAACAGCAAAAGACAAAATAGATAAATGGGACCTCATAAAGATTAAAGATTTCTGTTCATCAAAGGGCTGTATCAAAAAAGTGAAAAGACAACCTACAGGTTGAGACAACATTTTCAGGAACCATATATCCAATAAGGGTCTAATATCCAAAATATATATAAAACTTCTATAACTTAACAAAAAAACAAATAATCCAATCAAAAATGAGATAGGCATTTCACCAAGGAGGATATCCAAATGGCCAACAAAGGCATGAAAAGATGCTCAATGTCTTTAGCCATCAAAAAGACGCAAATCAAAACCATAATAAGATACCACCTCACTCCCACTAGTATGACTAAGATAAGTAAATGAAAAATAACTAATGTTGGTAAGGATGTGGGGAAATTGGAAACCTTACCCATCCCTGGTGGGAACGCAAAATGGTACAGCCATTGTGGAAAACAGTATGGTGGCTCCTCAAAATTCTAAAAACAGAACTACCGTATGACCCCACAATTCTACTCCTAGGTACATACCTAAATGATCTGAAGTCAGCAATACAACCAGACATATGTACACCAATGTTCACTGGAGCACTATCCACAATAGCCAAAAAGTGGAAACAATCTAAATGCCCATCAATGGATGAATGGATAATCAAAATGTGGTACATACATACGATGGAATACTACACAGCCAGAAAGACAACTGCATTCTGATACATGCAACAACATGGATGAACCTCAAAGACATTATGTTGAATGAAAAAAGTCAATAACAAAAGAAGAAATATTGTTTGATTTCACTTACATAAAATGACATGAACAGACAAGTGCACAGAGACCAAAGTCTACTGGTGGTTACAAGGGGTGGGAGGAAGAGGGAGACAGGAGCCATTGTTTGGGAAATAGTAAATCTGTTGATGGTAAAGGGAAACCTGGCATCATTGAGGGTGATGACTATACAACATAACTAATGTAAATGTGGCATCAAAAGAAGATGGAATGAATATACAGAGTCATTATGCCACAAAGAATCGGTCAAGTTCAACCATTTCAAGAGGTAGCATATGATCAAGAACCGATGGTAATGAAGGAAGAAGTCCAAGCTGCACTGAAGGCACTGGTGAAAAACAAGGCTCCAGGAATTGATGGAGTATCAACTGAGATGTTTCAACAAATGGATGCAGCGCTGGAAGTACTCACTCATCTATGCCAGGAAATTTGGAAGACAGTTACCTGGCCAACTGACTGGAAGAGATCCATATTTATGCCTATTCCCAAAAAAGGTGACCCAAATGAATGTGGAAATTATCGAACAATATCATTAGTATCACATGCAAGTAAAATTTTGCTAAAGATCATTCAAAAGCAGTTGCGGCAGTATATCGACAGGGAACTGCCAGAAATTCAGGCCAAACTCAGAAGAGGACGTAGAACAGGGTTATCATTGCTGATGTCAGATGGATCTTGGCTGAAAGCAGTGAATACCAGAAAGACGTTTACCTGTGTTTTACTGACTATGCAAAGGCATTTGACTCTTTGGATCATAACAACTTGTGAATAACGTTACGAAGAATGGGAATTCCAGGACGCTTAATTGTGCTCATGAAGAACCTGTACATAAATCAAGAGGCAGTTGTTCAGACACAACAAGGGGATACCACGTAGTTTAAAGTCAGGAAAGGCGTGCGACAGGGTTGTATCGTTTCACCATACCTATTTAATTTGTATACTGAGTACATAATCCAAGAAGCTGGACTATATGAAAAATGGGGCATCAGGACTGGAGGAAGACTCGTTAACAACCTGCAATATGCAGATGACACAACCTTGCTTGCTGAAAGTGAAGAGGACTTGAAGCACTTACTGATGAAGATCAAAGACCACAGCCTTCAGTATGGAT